>NW_007062126.1:391315-443173 GCF_000164805.1 Carlito syrichta
CACTCTGTCGCCCAGCCTGCAGTGCAGTGGCCGCTCCCGGCCACCGCAGCCTCAAACTGCTGGGCTCCGGCGATCCGTCCACCTCAGCCTTCCAAGTAGCTGGAACTACAGGAGCATGCTACCATGCCCGGTTAATTTTTTGATTTATTGTAGAGATAAGATCTTGTCTGCCCAGGTCTCGAACCCGCGGGCTCAGGCAATACACTCACCTACACTCCTCTCTACCTCCCTCTGCTAGCAGTGCCCAGGGAGTGCCGATCCCTCCCCTGTGCTAATGTGACTAATGTTCAAAGTCCACTTATGAGTGAGATAGGTTATTATATACATATCTTTTTACTTGCTTGATTTACCCCAATGTACTGCTGTTGTGATATTCCATTTGTATACATGCCGAGCAAATATTTTCATCAATGTCTAATTTTTGATTTGCTGTGCTTTTCTCTGATTATTTTCTTTTATCTAATTTTCTCTATTTTATTTCATTGAAATGGAATTTTTAGACTTATTTGGTGTTTTAGACTACAAAGACATTCCATGTTTATTATTATTATTCAAATTAGAAAATATAGTTTATTTAGAAGTAAATTAGACAGACAGAGAGAGAGAAGATTCACCTCATATTAGTCATATGTTGAAACTTTCTAATCTTTCTTTAGTGGCTAACAGCTTCTTCATACTTTTGAAGGTCTTATTCATCCATGCTCTAGTTTTCATATTTCCTTAATTATAACTTCTAATGATGTAACGTTTTCTTCTGTCATGTCTATTCTACCCATGGAAATAATCTACATATTTTTTCTTTAACATTAATGGCTTTATTTTTATATTCTATAACGCTTTAGTTCTTTTTCCAAGATGAACTATTTTTGATGAGTTATAGTCTTTCCATTTTTTCTTCAAACACTTAAAGTTAATTTTTTTCTGTATATCTATTAGATAACATGATTTTAGACACCATATTCACAGATAAAATAACATGAAGTTCCAGCTTATCCTGAATGTTTTCTTTTTTTCCATTCACAAAATGAATAGTTAGGCAACAGACTTTCTTAGAACATCCCCTAGGCAAATGCAGATGTCTTAGTACATAATTTTAAATTATTTCACAGTGAGACTTCATGTCACCTTCCATGTGCTATCACGGAAAAATAGGTTCCAATAATTCATATGTTCTACTAAGTTTCATTTCTAATAAAATTTTCAACCTTGCATTTTTTCTTTTCCTTTCTCGGATTTGTCCTTTCTTCTTTCTAAGCCCAATTGTATATTATTTGAGATTTGGAAGAGAGGCTACTTTTACTAACATCGTGGACCATAGTGACCAGATGTATTTTTAAACCTTGAACTCCTTATTGGATTTGATGCATGCTCAACTTTCTGCTTATCATAACCCAATTTTATTACTATTCAAAATACATACTCAAAATTTGTCTTGATTTTTAAATTTCTAACATATGTTTCTCAATTATATAATTAACAATATAAAACTGCATAAAAAATGAAAATCTCAAAGATAAAGAAGTGTGCACTGTGGATGGTTGAATTTATGACAACACTTGAGCGTATAAAATGATATCTATTGTTTGTATATTCATTTTTAATTCTTCAAGTATATTCATGAATAATTTAAAAATTTGACATGAAAACAATGGGAGATATACAGAGGTGCCAAAAAAATGTATACACATTTTAAGTATTTTGTTCGCTCAAAAGTGGGCATCAATCACTGAATGCTAGTGTCACCTTGTGACAGGCAGGACAATCAAAGAAAATGGTGGAAGCATGACGGAGCGCATGTCATACCAAATATTGCTATCCCAATTCAATTCAACTTTGAAACAATACATATATAACATCTCTTAAAATGTGTTTACATTTTTTTGGCATCCATGCATGGGCAAAAATAAATACGTAATTCAGAACTTTGGCATTTAATTATTTTCCAAGTTCACAATATTAGCAGATTCTGGACCAGTATTAGAGTCCCTTTCCTACCTTTGATGCAAACGTTCCTGTTTTGAGCAAAATTTAAAAATATTATGAAAATAAAATGTCTATTTTAAAAATTGATATTCACCATTTTTATGTTATCTGCACATATAATGTTAATCATTCTCAGGAGACAAACTGAATATTCACTGAAAGTGAATTTGGTATTATAAACAAAATCTAATTTATTTGGGGGCCAATTTTTGTTTGTTGATTGCATTGCAGATAATCTGTCTCTTATTGGTGTCCTGAATAATTGCTTGTTTAGCTGGTGTTTCCTTCTGTTGACTTCCATTATTTCTTTATCTATATTCAAGTGTAATCATTTTATTTTATTTTATTTTTTCTGCTTAAAAATTACTGGTCAATTAGAAACAAGTGATTAGCCTTTTGTTTGGTATCAGTTGGAAAACAAGTTGTTTTCCAGGGAGGAAGTGAAAATAGAATCACATGTTGGAACCAGGTGTTTCTAATTTCTAGTCTTAATATTTCAGATGATTTTCAAACAGCCCCATGAAAAAGTGGGAAAAATTATGAGTAGACATTTCTCAAAAGAAGAAATACGGGCAGTCAATAGACACATGAAAAAGTGCTCAGCTTCATTATTCATCAGAGAAATGCAAATCAAAACCACATTGAGATACCAACTAATCCCAGTAAGAATGGCCATCATTAATAAAAACAAACAAACAAACAACACCAGGTACTGGCAAGGATACAGAGAAAAAGGAACTCTTCTACATTGCTGGTGGGAATGCAAGCTAGTGCAACCTCTCGGGAAGACAGTGTGGCGATTTCTGAAAGAACTAGAAAATAACTTTCTGTATGACCCAGCAATTCCCCTAACAGGGAATATACCCGGAGGAACGCAAATCATTCTACAAAAGAGATACCTGCACATGTATGTTTGTTGCAGCTCTATTTACAATACCAAAAACATGGAGCCAACTATGTTGCCCATCAAAGCTGAACTGGATGAAAAACATGTGGTACATATACACAATGGAATATTATGCAGCCACAAAGAAGGACAAACATATGGACTTTGTGGCAACTTGGATGGATTTAGTGTCGATCATACTCAGTGATCTATCATAGAAACAAGGAAACAAGTACCATATGTTCTCACTCATCTGTGGACCTTGAACAGTTATCATAATACTATAAGAAAGGGATTGGCAGTAGGGGAGACTGCCAGGGGAGTGGGGATGGGGTTGGCAGTTGAGGGAAACTGCTAGGGGAGGGAGGGTCACACCTCATCAGCAAGGGCACCTGCATAATCAATGTTTGTATACCTAACCCTGAATTGTTCCCCACATCTTTAAAATAAAGCAATAATAAATCTAACATTTCAGATGTTTTAAAAAGAGTCTGAGAATAAGTATAAACATAATTAAATATTGCATTCATGTCTTTTGTATATTTAGGTAACCAAATTTGCCTTATTTCCATTTTTGTCATAGATGTCAACTAATTTAAAAATAACAGTTCTGTCTCACAAATCAGAATAAAAATTCAAATTATGTACGCCTCACAGTAGAAATAATTGACAAAATAGTAACAGAATGAATCAGTTTGGTTTTGGTATGCTAACCAGTAATTATTTTATTTCATCATAATTTATTGACTAGTACGTGTTAGGCACAAGCTCAGGCACTGAGTGTGCAGAGATGAACAAGAATTGATGTTTCTCCTTAGACAGTTCACATTCATATAGTCTGTCTAGAATGGGAACTGAGAAAGACTTCCCTCAGAATCCACTTAGTGTATTCAGTTAAAATGCAGATTCCTAGAAATTAGCTCTAACTTATGCCTGAGAATTTCTGGAGATGAGACCTTGTAATCTTCCTGATATAAAGTTTATTGTTCTACTGGTTCTAGAGTCAAAACTGGTGAGGTTTAATCAGTTAACATGTGCTAACAGTCCTCCAGAATTTAACATTTGCATTTTTTGATCCATCAGTGCTATTTTATATTTTAAAATAGAGCAATTTGAAATAAAATGAAAATTTAAAGAAACATGATTGCAATTTACCACATTACCTTCGCTCCTGTAGTGTTAAAATCTCAGAGAATAATAAGCCCATCTATATAAGCATTATAGTAATAGCAAGTATGCATTTAAATTATGGTATGCACCAGGATCTTTGCATATATTGCCTCATTTAATTCTCAACTACTGTACAAAGTAAAAATTATTAACTCAATTTATAGATGATGACACTAAGTCGTGGAACTCAAATGGATGTTTGAAACTTGGTCATTATAACTCCAAAGCTTTCTCTTCATTTCTGAGCTATATTATACATTATACATGTTCCCATACACTGGGTGGATAGAATGTCTAAACTAATTTTGAGCACTCGTAGAGTCATGGATATAAACTTGTTGCTCTCGGATAGTGTACCATTTGTAAGATAAGGAAGATTTATTCATACCAAAATGACTCTAGAAATCTGATAAAGAAATAATTTGTACAAATAACTTTTTACTTTATCTAATCTATCATTATGTGTGAGTAAGGCTTATTATTTGAAATACTTTACTACTTAGTTTCTCTTATTTCTATATAGTTTTATTAGAAAAGAATGAAAATTATTTTGCTTATTTAGCAAATTATCATTCTCTCAGAACAACGATAGTTCACGTGGATACAAATAATAATTAGGAATGCAATATGAATTATAACCTACTCAAATAGTTGTACATAAAGTTTTGTTAATTATAGAGGATCCCTACCCCCCCTTCAGTGAAACTGATTAAAATCACTTGTAGACATGAGAATGCTCACACAATCAAATGAAAGTAAGTGTGGCATTTTAATCATCCACACCTGCAAACATTAGATATAAAACACCCTGGTGATTTTTTCCAAGTGTTAGAAATAAATATACAAACTGTGTTCAGTCTAAAACTTAAAATAATCTTTGAACCTCATTATTTTATGAGGCATGAAAACAAATATTTCCTAAAAATTCTAATTAGGATATACTTCTAATAGATCATTATTTTTCTGTTTCTCCTCCATCTCTTCTATTTTTCACATTGTTGCTAGGATTATCTTTCTATAACTCTATTTTTTAAAACAAGCCAGAATTATTACATCTATAAAATAATTATTATCTATAAAATAGCCTCCATTCTTTTTTTGCATAGAGTAAGTGCTCATTCATGGTGTAAGAAGTTATTTAAGATGGGTCTAAACCCATTATGGATTATTTTGTTTTAAGGCAAATCAACTCATTTAAATTAGCTAAGAAATCACTGAAAGATACAGAATTGTCACAAGACCCAAGGCCTAAGGTACAAGACAAGATACTAGAACGACTTCTCTGCCTTTATAAGTCCCAGAAGCTGTGGCTGACTGGTTTCTTATCTCCACTATTCTTTGCTTGCATTCTACTCCTCTTTTTATTCATCCAGACATTCTCCTTTAATTTACAGAAAATAACCTTTCTAAATATGAATACCCCATATATTTGAATTTTATTGCTGAAACTTACTCTGTTCTAAATCCTAATTCTCAAGAGAAAAATCAGTTGGATCCATTTGAGGGCCAAATTCCACAATGGTCTAATCAATGATGTTTAACTGGAAGAACGTGGCATTGTTGCTTCCAAATAACAAGGAGGTTAGAACTAGCATGTTAGAAAGAACTGCAGGTAATAATCAATTCACACAGAAGATAGCGTGAGGCAGACCTGGCCCCCTCCTGCGGTGCTCATCCCCAAAATATTTCATCTGTAGTAGCACTTCCAAAACACTGTGATTAGACCTGTTTTGCCTCTTTAGACAGAGAGGAGCATCTTCTTGTACAGTGCCTGAGACATGATGGTGAAGGTTGGAATAAACAGAGTTGGTGTATTGGGAATCTGGTCACTAGGGCTGCTGTTAACTCCAGTAAAGTAGATATTGTCACGATCAATGACCTCTTAATTGATTTCAACTACATATTACACATGTTTCAGTATAATTTAACCTATGGCAAGTTCCATGTCATAGTCAAGGCTGATAATGGGAAGTTTGTCATCAAGGGAAAGCCCATTTCCATCTTCTAGAATGATATCCAGTCAACATCAAATAGGGTAATGCTGATACTGAATAGGTTATGGAGTCCACTGGTATCTTCACTACTTTGAACAGGCTGACACTCACATGAAGAGTGGAGCCAAAAAGATCATCTCTACTTCTTCTATGCCAGTAGAGAAGAGATTTGATGTTTCTATGCTAGTGGTGGGCATGAACCATGCGGAGATATGATAACTCCCTTAAGATTGTCAGCAATGCCTCTGGCACAATCAATTATATAGTCCACAGGCCAGGGTAATCTGTGACAACTTGACATCCTGGAAGAACTGGTGATCACACCCCATTACTGCTACCCAGAAGATAGTAAAAGGGTCCTCTGGGATACAATAGTATGATGACCACTGAGCTTCCCGGAACATTTTACCTGCATGTACTGGCTCCGTCAAGGCTATGGACAAGGTCATTCTTGAGCTGAAGGGAGAGCTCATTGGCATGACCTTCCATGTCCCTACCCACAAGGTTTTGGTTATACATCTGGCCTGCTAACTAGAGAAAACTGGCAGTTGTGATGGCATTAGGATGGTGATGAGACCCTGAGTTACTGGGGAGTTTTCATCCCGATTTATATTTTAACATATAATATCTCTTCTCTACTGGCACAGTTTTTATCCTAGAACCACTAAAGAAAGGGGTGGGGAGAGTGGTTATGGAGCCCTACCTTGTCATGTGAAAGCCATAAATTACACTCTCCCTAGCCAAACAAAGAAAAACAAAAACAAAAAACCCAAAACTCACCATGGTCCCTGGATTCGTCCCTAAACATAGTCAGGTATATATATGAAGTATCCCAGCCCAAGGAAGCTTGCTTGAGTCTTAGAGTCCAGAGCTTCCATGTAAGATTGACCATATAGAATGGTACCTTAAACTCAAAACCTCAACAATGAAGCAATGTATATCATCAGTCTGGATATTTTCATAAAACAATTCTGATAAATCCCTACAAACTTGTGAAACATATCCTATTGCCCTGAGTGTATGCAACATTGTCTATCAGTAACAAAAAATATTTGGAGTCATTCCTAGAGATTGACCAAGAGATAATCAAGGCTGCAGATTCCCTGGGAGCCGTTCAATCATTGAACAATCAGAGTTAGTATGCTAACTCTTTCTTCACAATCATATTATACATAAGGTAATCCTACGTACTTCTACTAATCCATCAAGAATTTTTTTCTCCATGACACTTACCATGTGATATTGTTTGTTACTTGACTGGCTCACCTCAAATAAAAATCTGAAAGGGCAGGGATTTGTTTTTACATGTATCAATCTGTATCTTCTTGCATTTATCTATCAATCATCTATCTACTTTTTATATCCTCAGGGTCCTAGAACAGTACATGTATGCCGAAGAAATATTTGTTGAATGAATGAATGCACATAGGCTTGTATGTTATTCAGTTTTAATAATTTTTGTTATGGCTATTATTTATCCACCTAACATCCCAGAAAGACTGGACACTATATTCATCTTTTTATTTTTAGCACCTAAAAAAGTCAGAGACATTGTAAGCTGTCCACATAGATGTTTGATCATTGAAGTACAACTGAATCAATGCATCTCTTATTACAGGAAGGAAATAAAAGCTATTTTGTAATTTCAGAAAAATATATTATTTTATCTTAATATAAATATGATAAAGTAGAACTATGTAGATAACCACCAAAAGGTTGAGGCAAAATGGTATGGATGCAATACAGATATTACCCACACCAGCCATGTTGATTAGCACCTGTTCAATTAATTTGAATAGTGACACATTTTTATAAACTGAGTTTAGTTCTTCAATTCTGAATAAAGAAAAAGAATCTTAACACTTATTCATTAATGTTAACTTGACAGAATAAACATTTATATTCAAGTAATAAGTGATGTTTTTAATAACATGAGAAAATTTCCACTGAGATGTTTAATTGATCCTCAAAAGGGTATCATATTGCATACTGCTAATGTATTGGGAATATATATATGTCTACACCCACAGTGGCATAAGAAATATCAATTTTTTCTCCGTCTTTTAATAAACTGAAATCAAAACCTGACCGTATATTTGAGTATATTTTCTGAAAATGCAATCTTTGTTGATATTTATTCTCTCATCTAAGCCTGAAGCAAGGTCTTTGACATTTAGGTAGATTTAGGCAGTATGGCATAAGTTTTCAGGCCAGAATCTGTTTGGGTTCAAGTCATGTCTGTGCCACTTAGCTACTGTATGACACTGAGCAAATAACTTGACATTTCTTTGCTTTAGTTCCGTCAGTTTTGAAATAAGGTGCATGCTAATATCACAAGTTTGTAAGGATTAATTGTCTTAACGCTTGTATGACACATGGGAGATGTCAGTGGATGGTGGGTCTTTTTGTTAGTTCACAAATTACCAACAAGATACAAATCTATCGTTTGTGTGGCCACTTAAAATTTGATGGCTTGGCTACTTCTGCACTATTTTTGATTCAAAAGCATGATGAAAACCCTAGCATCAAATATTTTATAGCTCTTAAGAAACCATTCAACTTTGCAAGCTCTGTGCATTGATGCCAATGAGTGACACAAGGATCTCAGATATTCTAAAACCTCTCTACTTCTGTCTCCTTGCTCACTTTAGAAAAAGTTCTCCTTTCTCTTATCTTACTCCCAACGCACTTCTCTTTCACCTACCCAGACACATTTCTTACAAGTCATTTCTTCCAAGTCTCCAATGTTTAAAGGCTGTTGGCTCCGTGATTTTTCCTGCAAAACATTCTGATGTATGATATTTCAAAGGCCCTGCTTCAAATATCCCTGCTTTGGGATAAAGGGCAAGCAAATACAGAGGAAAACTCACGTTGATATCTCAAGAATGATCCTGCCATGTTGCAACGGTCACTTTGTTTTCCCATACTTCTTGTAGTTTTAGCAATTAGTAACTGAGTTATATCCATACTTTAGTTTTATGCTTTAATCACCTCATCTCATAACTTAGTACTTCTGATTACATTAATTTGAAAATAAAATAAGCAGAGTCAAAGAGGTTCTCAAAGAGGTTAATAAATTAATGGGGAAAACTACATTATGAAAAGACAGAAACAGAATAGCTCGGCGTAAGCATTCTGGAGTCAGAGTGCTGTGGAATTGAATTCAGTTTCTGCCACTTCTTTTAGCCATTTGCAAACTTCTGAATTTTAGGGAGTGTGTTTTCTCACTTTTGAAATGGAGTAAGGAAAACCAATAAAGATAGAGATCATATTAGTGATTGCAAGGCAGTTGTAGGTGGTAGGAAAATTGGCCACAGAGGGGAACAAAGGACTTACAGAGGTGATGGTAATATTCTATGTCTTGATTTTGGTTATTTGACAAAACATGTTACACTGTACACCTACAAAGAAGTGAATGTTAATGTATAAAAATTATAGCACGATAAATTTTGGTGAAAAGAGACGGGATCATGATGCCTTTTTAGGGAAGTATCTGACACCCAATAAGTTCTCTATAAATATTAGCTTTTACTGTTGTTATTACTTAGAATTCTCATAAAAAATAGTATCTCCCTTAGAGAGATATATGTAAAGTTTAGTTATAGCATGGAAAGTTATATAACAATGTAGAATTGGGAGAAAAAATATTGGAAATAATTCTTACAATCTCTCAAATCTATGGATAAGGAGAACTGATTAAAATGGCATAATCTTAAGGGTGGTTAAAAGAAGGAAGTTAAAAAATGGGGAGAAAATCATATTAAGTGCTTTCTCTACTTAGCTATGATAATGATTTGTGGTTTCTTTGCCACTGGGATTGTGAGAAGTGGGTTTCTCTGCCACTTATACAATGGTTTTTGTTTGTTTGTTTTGTATAGCCCAGTTAAACTACCTCTTCAAATTAGAAATCCAGAGACTCCTTTTAGAGTGGTAGAGGTAAAAAAATGAATAATATTCGAATATTATACTAAGCTGCTTATTCAGATTTTAATGGAAGTCCATAATTGCAGCGTTATGAAATATATATATTCAATGCTTGTAGAATTCCAGAGGTTTTTGATAACTTGCTGTAAAGTTAGCATGTTTATTTGGGGATTAGTACAGTTTAGTAGAAATAGTAAAAAACTGGTAACTCCCTTCAGTAGAAGTACAAATCACATTTTAAGATAGCTTAAGGCTTCTTACCGGCTAACAACCAATTATATAGTTGGTTTTTTAGTAAAAGAACAAGTAAGTCAGAAACTTATAAAGGCTCAAACAATTCCTAAACTGCTCCTACCTGGCCATTGGGTATTTGATTATTCATCATTACTTGGAAACTGGAGCTCTTTGGGGATTGTTCAAATAGGAGAATATATACTTAAACCTAGGAGTGTTTAATTGTCACTGTCTTTGGACATCAGCTCTGTTAATTTACTAGCTCTATGACCTTGAACAAATTACTTAACTCTAGCTTCAATTTCCTCTTCTGCAATATTGAGAGAATTGCTGTACCTACTTCTAGCTAATGTTGGGAGGATTAAATCCTATAAATCAAGTAAAGTACTCAGCAAAAAGCCTAGACATAATAACTCAATAAGTGTTACTGATGTTATTATTATTTTTATCTAAATAATTTAGTGCAAGGTAGGAAAAGCAGATATAGACCCCAAATTTAAAACAAAAGACAATTTGAAATGTGAATACTACTTTCTAAATCATATCTGTTTGTTCTTTTCTTCCTTTACTCTTCCTTTTCATCATACAGAGGCTAGAAAGTTGTGTCTTTAAAACTGATGGTTTTTGAGAGAAGAAAACATTACAAAGAATAACATTTGTGGAACACTAATTTATACCAGGTCCTACTCTAAGCACTTTCCATGTGTCAGGTCAATCCTTACAACTTTAAGAGTTAGATATTACCATGATGTCCCTTTATAAGAAGAGATAGGTTCTGCGTAAGTAGGTAGTTTGTTCAGATCGCACAAATATAAAGTGACTCAATAAGTTTTTGCTTTTAGAAAAGTGGCTTCAGGAAATAGACAAAAATTTGAAAAATTATAGTGTGTATGTGTAGTAATTCACTAGTATTTATACTAAAATTCCAATCTTCCTTTACTATTTATCTTTTCCTATTACTATTTATGACCTGCTTACTATAGTTCATTGATAGTAATAGACAGTTTCAATATATTGTCTCCTTTGATGTGCATGAGAAAATGGTGTCAGAATTGTCTCGTTTACAGATGAGGAAACTGAAACACAGTCCTCTGAAACCTGCTCGTGCCAATTAGCAGGCAGTTTCAGGATTCATACAATATCTATCTGCTTACATAGTCTGCTATTATGGCTGGTGTCTCAATAAAAATGTGACAGAAATGTTTTCTGACCACTATTCTTACATGACATCATGATGAAGGCACAACTGTGAAATCAATCATATTGCCAATTTCATTCATTCATAAAAACCCATATAGCATAGCAAGATAGTGGTCAAACCAATAGCCATTAGAATTATTATAAATTCTATGCTTAGTAATTTGTAGATGAAATATGATTATTTTTTCTAATCACAATGCAACCCTGAAAAAGCAGATTTATGTGTCTCATTCCACACTTGCATAGTGTTACTCATTTCTATCTCTGGCTTTAACTCCATTCTCTGTTATATTAAATTCAAATACTGCTAAAGGGATATGGACTCACAGAGGCTTATTATATCCATTTCTCTAATGCCCTCAAGGGTGCTGCAGAACAACTGCTGCCACCTCATCATTACCAGTCAAGGCCACACCTGACAAAAATCACTGCACATTCATAAACCACCTAGGACAAGTGCATACAGATACATGCACATGCACACTCACAAATGGGTGTGTGCAAATCTGCCATTCTTCTTTTTCACCTGGACAAAAAATCGTAAAGAAACTTTACTTCTAAATATGACTTTAGATTTTCTTTCCTCATATAAAATGGAAGAACACATGTCTGAGAGAATGACCTCCTTGTTATTTGAATGCTCTCATTATCACCTTGACCTGAATTCTCTAATCTTTTACTACTTGAGTCCTCTCTGTTGATACACTGTCTGGTAGATAATCTTCTCAAATTTGTACAAAATATCTAGAGCCTGGAGCAGCAGTTCTTTTTTCTTGTCAAAAGAAACAAAGACCATTCTTACCCAATTCCAGATCTTGTAGCTCATTTTGGATAGTCTGAAGCTTAGATAAAACTCAGATTTTACTTTAGATTTTTTATTGTTTAGCTTAATAAATTTGTATATTTGAAAATGCATTTCTTGTTTATCAACTTTGCACAGTATCAGTACACTCTCTTATGAAATATTAAATAATGAGGTAATTTAGGTTTTCCTTACTTTTTAATTCTATTCACTTTCCTAAGTTTGCAAATATATTTTGATTTTTCTTATTGTAATATTTTAATTATATAATATAATTTAATTATACTACATGAATAAAATGCTTCAGGCACTTTATACTGCTATAGCAATATTATAGAAATTCTGTTAACTTTGTATTATAAAAAGATGTCAACTATTCATAAGGAATGTTCACATTAATATTTTTTCTCATCTCAGGTACCACCCCCAATTTTTCTTTGGTGGCTGTTCTGTTTGTGGTCATTGCAGTTTTCTATCCTAAATGTATTTTACTTTGAAAAATCTGTGATATGGCTTTTTGCTGCTTGGTTCAGCTCATCTAAAAAATTCTTACTCTTCATTAGCAATTCTCATCCTGTCCTAAACACCTGGACACGACTGCAAAAATTGTTTTGTATATATGTTTACTTTTCTTGAAATCTCTAAGGCTTATGTGGTCTCAATAAAAACTTTAAGGAGTAGACAATATGCTTTTTTTAGCACTTAAAGTACCTGTGAAATTGTTGTGACTCTGTAATAATAAAGCAGGAAATCCCTAATTAGAGAGACATCAATTAGTGCTATTTTTTGTCACACATATTTAAAAATTACCCAATATATGTTAATTCAAGTAAACCACAACATGGCAGTGTCTTTTTTTGGTGACTCTTCATTTGTGGTGTTAACCAGAACTAAAATAATAGGTTCATAAAATATTACATTATTACTTTTCCTAATTTAGTATGTATAAGATTAGAATTAGTTTCTATTTTCAGAATTGTCACATAAAGAATGCTAAGTCAATCTTAACTGTAATTGTTATTGTTACAGAAAGGATAATCCTGCTGCAATGCAAAATGTAATGATGGTAGACAATATACAAAACTTCTAATTGTTTTCCTATGGTAATAAAAACATATTTTAATATTTTTCCCAACAGAAAAGCAACGATTCTGCCAACTATTATGGAACAATAAATAAATTATGCACCTCACATAAATGAAATTTTGGAATGAGCTAGCAGAATAGTCATCTCGCTTTCTTTATATCAGAGATGAAAGACTGGTTCAAGTAAGACGTTGGCTTTATATAGCTAGTTTTTGCTTTCAAATCTTATGATTCTGACATTTGTATGTTTTAGAATTTTAGAACTATATATTCTCACTCATAAGCAGACCTTGAACAGTTATCATAATATTATAAGAAAGGGATCGGCAGTAGTGGGAAACTGCCAGGAGAGCAGAAGAGGGTTGACAGTTGTGGCGATATTTCCCGTTTCTATCATAAGTGCCGGAGTCTTTCATTGCCAGTATTTTCATTAAGGTTAGATGGTAGAGAATCGTAAAGACACAAGAATTTTACATGTTATTACGACTGCAGAAAGACCCTTCATGTGACTTGGTGAAAAATATTTTATTTTGTGACACTAGAGATAATCAAGTTAATGAATTTGCTTTTCATGTAAAATGTAGAAGAAAATGTGTTTTCCTACTATTGATGGATACAATTTGCTATCCTAAATTGAGTGAGAATTAACAATTATTCTCTTTTTATTTATTTATTTATTTTTGAAAGCAAGATTTGTTGAGAGAACAGCAAAGCTCCCACAGTAAAGCTCAAAGTTGAGGGGACCCGAGGGGTTGTCCTATTCTCTTTTTAACATCTACTACATGTTTAATATGGTCTCTCATGTTTGTATAATCTAGTGGAGTGGTGTGTGTGTGTGTGTGTGTGTGTGTGTGTGTGTGTGTGTGTGTCTGTGTGTGTGTGTGTGTGTGTGTGTGTGTGTGTGTGTGTGTGTGTGTGTGTGTGTTGGGTAAAGTGGTGAGTGGGTCAGCAAATGCCTTATGTTGATCCAAGATCTATGGCTATACTTACAAGAAAAAGAAAAATGCAAATGATTGCTCTTAAATTGATGTATTTCTTAGTCTGCATGTAGACAAAAGTAATACAGTCTTCCATTTACATATTTATTTGTCAGGATAAACATAGTATAATACTTTGAAGCAAAATTTAAAACAGCTAAACTGCTTTAATGAATTTCTATATAAACTTAGCCTTTAAAATAAACACAATGATTTATTTAAAAAAGAACTTCAGAATCCTCTGTTTGTATTAACTACACGGATTTTGAATGCAGTATTCAAAAAACAGATAATGTAGAGAAAATAGTTTAAGATCAAGTATTGCCAAGAGCTAAAAATTAATGCCATAGAATGATACTTCTTTTTTTTTTCTAAGTGAGAAAAGTAGGCCATGGAAAAGATATAGAAAACATAAATGAGCAAAACAAAACTTAAATATTTGACATATTTGGGACAAGGTATTCTTGATGGATCATTGTCTTAACTTGTTTCCTGACCCACATAATGCCTAATATCAATCAGAGAGTAAGTCTCCTGACTGGAGCCCCTATTTATGAGCATTTCTCCCCAGTACACTGTCAATGGAAAGGAAAGCTTTGATTTACTTACCAGCAATTATTGGCTTTTCTATCATTCTTTTCCCTGTTCAAAGCATTCATTTGATATTTCTTTAAATACAAATTTTAAGTTGAAAATAGGGATTCGAATGTACTGGCCCTGATATGGGTATATAGTCTGTATAGATGCATCATTCTGGCAAAAAAATAATATTTTCATAGGAATTCAGCACAAAGATGCTAAAATATAGATCTTTATTAAGACAAGGTCTGATGCAAGGCAGTTATCATGTGATTCACAGTACACCTGATGTTAATTTTGTGAGAACATAGTAAAATTGCCAAATCAAGAGAAAATTTTCATATTGAATATTTACTTTTTCCCAAATAATTACAAAAATTCTCTATTCATGTGGGTATTTTAATGTTATGTGAATATAATCGGCAATACATAGCTAATTCTATATATTGTCAAGTTCAAGGCTGTGTGTCACTAAAGGGTTCAGTTAAAAAGTATAAAATAGCAATAAATTATTAGTTTTAAAAATAAATAAAAGCATGCATACATTTATTGGTCCCTCTATATTTTTAATTTTCATGTAGATGGTAAATATCGAAGCATATATGAATCAAATTCCTATAGTAGATTTTATGGAAGAAAATGGATAAAATAGTAGTTCTTTAGGACCATATTCATTAAAGTTTTTAACTATTTATTAGTGTTTTAAATTACATTGACTCTATATCATTTGAAATGCTGTAAATGATGAGTAACTATTTTGCCTTTAAAGAATTCCCTCCCTGTAGACCATTTTTATTTATCAATATGACCATCAAAGAAAATCTGAAAGATGAGTCTTCAGCTTCTTGTATCATAGTTTCCCTTTAATTTCAATGTGGAAGGCCAGAATTGTATCTATAATACATGACCTGACAGGAAAAGAAAAACATCTGCAATGATTTTATTTGTGATTTCATTTCCTGCATTACGTTACATGCAACATAAAACCTTTTACACAAAACATCAAAAGTGCTTTATTTTGATGATTAAAATTTTAAAGAAATAAAGCTCTTTCATAATAAAAACTGATCACATTTCCAACAAGCAATCTCTGTTTATTTTATCTACCTGAAACATTTGCATCTCCAGATTAAGTAGTTTTGCTAATCGGTTTACATCTCCAAGCGGGCTGTAGTTCCTTAAATATTTATACAGTCTTAATGCACATCATGCTGGTTTTATTAATTTTAACCCCAAAGCCTCTTCTACCAATTACTACTTAATGACTATATTGCTTTTTCTCTTGATCGTCTTTGTTCTTTGCTATCATATTTAAAAAAAAAAAAGAAGAAGGAGAAGAAAGAAGGAGGGAAGCATGAGTCTTAAAACAGTTAAATAAAATGCCGCTTGGAATGATTCACTATACAGGATTTCGCTCCAATGACTCACCTGTCTATTGCCAGCAAACTTTCCTGTTTTGGTTTTGCTTTATTTTTTTTTCTTAATCCAAAGTTATATGCTTTCTTTTTTGCCAAGGAAACGAAATAATAAAAAATACCTTTTTTGTTTGGCAGAGTTGATTTTAGGCTTGATGTAGCTTGATAAAAGCACATCAAAGTCATTGAATCATCCTATATCTTTCAACCGATCAGCAAAAGAAAACATGCCTCTTAGGAGCTTAGTAAGATCTTCCAGCCAAAAGTATTTTAAATATTACCTAAGTGAAACTCGATTAAAATTTTATTTTAAAAAAATACATTTGTGAAATATATTTGTTTCAAGTGCTAATTATTTTATTACTTTAAATATCTGCCTAAAATATGGACTATCATCAATATAAAGAATATAAAAGTATACTTGTGAAATACAACAATTAACAAATATATGTGGCTGGAATATTTTCCACTTCAAAGCTTTGTTATCTGAAATAGTATATTTAATTACAATAAGTATATTTATTTGCCTATTTTTTTGCCTAAATAATCACAAATAAATATTTTTGACCACAAAGATAAATACATTTTATGTCTACTCATGAGGAGAAAATGCTATACCATTATTTAGTCATTGGAAATTGAAACACTTAGTTCTGCTTCCTAATAAATATGTTAAAATTATATTGTACTTCTATTTTATATATTTACACATATATTTTAGTGATATTTATATACATATCTATTTTTATGTTCCTATGTCTATCATTTATTTATGGTCTAGCTTACATATATGCATATATATGCATATGTATGGCAGTAGAGAAAGAGTCTGAAACAAGAAGAGAAAAAACTAGATTTCTATCTCAAAAAGAAGCTTGACTTGCTGTTCATTTTATACTGTCTTGCTATATGTAGTTGGTTGATATCAGTGACCAAAATTTTATGATAATTGTGTTGCTTTCAAAATTATTTGCCCTCATTGTTCTGTTTATCTCTGTTTCTTGCAGTCTTTCTAGATTCTTGGTGATAGTTCTATCTAGGTAGGCAACTCAAACTCAGGTAATGAAGAAATATTTTTTAAAAAATTATATAAAAGAGATCTGCATTAGTGGCCAATCCTAAAACTTTTAGAAAATTTATTTATTTATTCAGCATTGTGTCTTTCAGTGATTGAAAAGAAAAAATGGTATATTGTCACTAATACACATCACGTTTCTAATATTAAAAATATTTTACATATATTTAAATATAAACCCAATGTAAATATTCATACTTGTCCCTGGAACATAGTAAATGCTGATAATATTTGATGCTTATATAAATAAATCAATAAGTAAATTGCACTATATAATCTCTCAATTTATCCTGATCAATTAACCACTGCCACAGATCTCAAAGTTCTTTATATGAGTAAACATGTTGCTCACATATTTTTTCATTCTAGTCATCACACAAAAATTTTAAGTTACATTTTCTCATATTTAAGTTTTGCACCTCCAAGGAAAACTCATTTATTCAATCTTAGCTTATTCAGCTCTTCTGGGTTACAAAGCATTCTAGATGCTTCCTTGTCTGGCTCAAACTACTTTTCTAACTCCGCCCACTGATTCCTGGCATGAACCCTCTCCATTCTCAAGAGGCTAATCTGCTGGAGCTCCCACAGATACATCTAATTTGCTCTAAACTTTGCATTTTTTTTTTACTGTCGAAGTCATTATGCTCTTGCTCCTGTCACAAATCACACTCTTTAAGCCTTCCATCAAATCCTACCACTCCCAGGAAGATTTCCCAACCACTGTGCATTCTTACTTTCTGCAGAATCCAGGCACTATGTTATGACTCAACTATTCCTTTGTTCGGAGTTGTGAAGGATATCTCTTGTCTGTCCATGTAGTGACATCAACCGTAGGCTTTGCCTAATGCCTAGTATAGTATTTGTATTGAGATGCTCAATCTTTTTTTAGCAAGTAGATCTGCTCTGCTGGATAATTAGCTCATGGTCTTCACATCTCTACTTACTGGAAAAGAATGAGTGGTTATCATGTCAAATTGTATAAATACTATGAATATTTGATTCTATTAGTTGACACAGAACTATATTTCCCCAGTGTACCAGGTCCCAAGTAATGAAACATGTATGAATATACTACATTATACCCTCACCAAGCCACATGCTGCTATGTTAGCATAGGATTTAAAAACAAACAAACAAACAAAAATTCTATTTTCTTTTGCTGAAATACTAAATGCAATTTTTTTCTTTTCAGATTTTTTCTTTTTTTGAAAATCAGGTATAATTAATACAACAAATATCCTTGTATTCTGTGTTTTGGTACAAAAAAATATAAAAAATTACATTATAAAAATGTTAAAGTGTATCTTATTTTGAAAACTGACATTCTTAATTTTTTAACAAGGATTTGAAGAGATCAATAATCTATTTTTATATTCTGGAGTTCAGCTGTACACAGAGGACTTCATTGCTTGAACTTTCCTTCTCTTTATACATAGACATTTTTATAAAATATTCATAAGAAATTGTTGACTATAGAACTATGGCAATTCTCTCGAGTGATCCTGGGAGTTTTTCAGTGAATGAGTTCCATGCGGCTCTGGCAGCATGAGCTACGCTCCATAAATCAGACTAAAACCATTTTATGCTGCTTTTAAAATTACTGCTATCAACAAAACCCATGAGCCTGAATTACTTAATCTATGCAGATGTTGTTAACTGCATTAAATATTTAATTCTGAAAATAAAACAGCAGTTCCATTGGCCTTAATACAGACCATTCACGCGGCTAAATTTTGAAAGGATGTTTAGCAATATGACCACTAGATGGGAGTAGACAACTTTTTAAGCTGTGCATTGCACAGTATGAAAATGGTAGTTGCTAAACTTAGATGTAAGGTAATTCTAGGTTACTGTATTACATTTCTAACCAAAGCTCACGAAATATCTTTTGTTAACTAGTGTAGGTTACACTAAGATTGAATCGCTTTCCTCAAAAACGAAATTGATTTGAGGGAACTTTCTTCTTCATTGTTAACGTAGTCATCTCTATGATTTCACGATGAATAAACTATATAGAAACTTTTTTCTATTGCTTTATTGATATAAAAACCAATTTTACATATCAGTTAGATGACCACTAGTTCAATAAATTAAGTGATACCTTTGAAATCTGATTGTATTTTTTAAAATAGTCATATTAACTAGAAATTTACAAATGGGATTGCATAGGTTATTACTGTCTTCAGATTGTTAGTTAATTGATAACCTTATGCATGTGGGTTGAATATTTAAACTTCCCCAATCAGACATGTACATAAAGCCAGACATATGCATACTGCAAAATGTTTTTTTTTTTTTTTAAACCAGGACATAGTGAGCCATGGCAGGTCAATGAAATTATAATTGGTTCTAATTAGCACTCTTCAAGCTGTTATATATAATTTTTCTTTTTGTGTTAATGTGCATCTAAATCAAAAAGGAAAAATGTAAAATTTTTCTAAGGAAATAACAAAGATGACAAAAATGCATAGCTCTTTCCGTTTGAGAGAACGTTTCCCAAAGCTTAGATTATTTGGGGTGTGAGGATGTGGGGGGTGATTTCTGAAATAAAAATGTATGTTAAATTGCAATTCTTTTTTTCCCACAGAAAAAAAGCATGTCATTGCAATAGCTGTGCTTTTTTTTTGGTAATTGTTGTTATCATTTATAGCTACACAAGGAGTGAGGTCATTAACTTGAGGCAAATGTCACAATTTCTGCAAAAGCTTTGAGTTTTCTTATTTTGCTTTGTTTAAAGAATCACTGGAAATCTGTCTGATTCTAGCTCTAGCTGTCTTCAGCAAGGGCTGCCACACAGGCGAGATGAACGTGAAACTGATTATGTTCTTTGTGCAATGCAAGTTGACATAAACATTTTTAGATATCCATTTCTCTTACATATGTCAAAAATATTTCAAATGCATGGTCATACTATATAACAAATTGAAACCTCTTTGATTTTTTTTTTCCTGCACACTGAGGTTCACCTCTATTTTTAAAATGTGAATTTTTCAATGTCAAAACTTTGCAAAATGTCTGAATAGACATTACAATTGAAGCCGTTCTTTCAGGTTTTATTTTCTCTATAATGTCAATATACTCTTTAGCAAACACTTTTGATGGGAGTTAATTTTTATAATAACATTCTTTATTTCCAATTGTTCCATACAGTTTTCATTACAAATTTAGTTTCTAATAATGTTGTCTTTGTTTAAGAAATTCATACGTTTCATTTCCTGGTTTAAGTTTCGTACATTTGATCCTTTAACCCAATTTTCTCCTTTCAATCTTATCTCACAGTTTAATTTTGCTAAGTTTATACTAAATTTGCAAAATAGCTTTATTTGTAAACATGTTAAATTTTATGCCAATTTTAATGCTTTTTTATCAGATTAAATTGTATACATTTTAATCTAAGAAAAAATGCCAAAAAAATAAAGATTTGCTTTTATGATAATTATAAACTTTTAAATAATACTTACATTTCCTATTAAATATGCCTATTGTTCTATTAACTTGCAATAATATGTCTGTCAAATGACAGGCAAGCCAAAATAGTCTTTGTAGTATAATAAATGTGATTTTTAAAGTTCTAAACAAATTTTAATGTCTCTGGCATTCCACTTAGGAATGTTGTATTATGTGGCAATTTTAGGCATAAAATAATAGCACTATGATTCTTTAATATATTTTAAAACAATACTGTCATTCATAAACAGGACATGAAAATGCATATTAGATTAGTCTACCAAATACATCTCATTTGTAACAACTCATTTTGTGTTACCAGAGAGCTTTAAAAGGTTGGTAACTTTATTTTAGAAAAAAAAAAATACAACATCATGAGACAAGTTAAAAAGAAATTATCAATTCAAAACCAGATCTGTTTTAATTTACTTCTTTGAATAACCCAAATGGTATATTGGTCACAGAGGATCCTTAACTTATAACTCTTATACTTCAATAAGAGAAGTAGACAGTAACGGATTGCTATCAAATGGTGATTGTTTCTTCTTTGTCTTTTTAACTAAAATACAATTATATTTTTTCAGATTACTATTTATTT
The DNA here is from genome assembly GCF_000164805.1 of Carlito syrichta. Taxonomy (NCBI): domain Eukaryota; kingdom Metazoa; phylum Chordata; class Mammalia; order Primates; family Tarsiidae; genus Carlito; species Carlito syrichta. The sequence continues at coordinate 412,686 of NW_007062126.1, forward strand.
TATCATGTGTAGGATCTTAAATGATTTTAAAATCTTATCTGTTTATAGTAGCATGTTTTTGGTACATATTTTGTATAAAATATTTTCCAAATTAACTGATTCTTATTATTGTTTCTTAGTTACAGATATCAATGAAGCAGATGTATTTTAACATAATTGAATATTAGTAGAATATATTTTAATTTCCATAACTTTTTTACCTTTTTGTATTTTTTTCAAAATCTAGATGTCTTAATGGAAACCTATTTCTATGTGTGTTCTACTTCATTGCATCATAGCCAATCATAAAAATCTACAGAAAATACTAAATTGAACTTGCTAAGGACAATTGAGTCAACAAAGCTGGGCTCGGTTTTTGTTGTTTCAGAGTATTCAGTCTGAAAAAAATGTACTCATACCAGAGACAGCAAGTCATCTTTAATTTAAATATGTAAGTTGCAATGAAGCTAAGTGATATGCATATGTGCAAAAAGCAGATAAAATATAAACTATGAGAGCTTCCTGATTTTTGACTCATGCTTTTCTTGTAATTTGTTTTCTTGATTTAAACTTATATGTGTTATTGTTTGGGAAACCACATAGTCTTCTGAGTATTTCAGTTTCTTTATCAAATGAAGAGAACATGACTTGTCCTTTCTCTACCACTCTTATTTATTTTATTAAATTACAGAAATATTAGAAGAATAAATGAAATCAACTTTGCAAAAGTATATTCAGCCCTGAGGAAGAAAATACTGTGAGGAAATAGTATATGATGATATCAAAGAAAATGTTTCTCTAACAACAACAAAACACTACAGGTATGTGTGTGGAGTGAACAGAACAAGCAGTGTGCAGGCAAAGAATGCAGAAGTTCAATGTATCTCACTTTTCTTCATGGAAAGCAGGAGCTCTAGAAAGTCCCTTCATGATTGCCAGCTAATGCTGTCTAAGGATTATACAACTTCAGTAACTAAAATAGCTTAATTGCTATATTTTACTGAAGCTTAAAATGAACCTGTTTCCAGTTGAATTATGAGCAAAATTGTTATGAGAGTTAGAGTAGACATTGTCGTCTGCTGTTACTGCTGTTGGTAGTGGTAGCACATTTTATATTTTGTTTGCTTTTTCTGTTCATTGAAAGGTATATATGTACATGTATAATTAGATATAAATATAATATATGTTTATATATATGTAAACCTCAGCAAGTGTATATATCTACAAGTTGATCTACTAAGTTGTCCACTGATGCATTTTCAAACATAAAATTTACATAAAATTTGATTTTTCAAAATAAAGCAAATGAAATATAAGGCAGCTGCAATTATCAAAATTGACAAACTCAACATAAAATTAAATATATATACGCATAAAATATTGAGTAAGGAAAATATATAAATATTGATCTCATCAGCCATTTTAGCTTACCCAATCAAGATACTATGACAAACTCCATTCTGTTAAACAAGAGACAAGTAGTAAAAGAGATTGTCCCCTGCATTCAAAATAAAATATACTACTAATTTTTCCACAGCTCCAGAATTTAAGTAAACTGAATTCTGTACTGTATCACATTTTATAGCCACATTCAGCATATCTTACTTGCAGAGAAATCTTATTCAAATTACACGGACTTTAGTGTGAATGAGAACATGAAACACATTGCAAAAGTCAAAGAGAATCAAGGTGGAATAAAGCTGTGACTTCAGCATTTCCAAAGAGAGGAGAACAAGCCTTTCTAAACAAGCTTATTTGATTTGGGAATTTTCCAAGCATGCTTAACATGAACTACATTTTAATTCCAGAATAATCAGCCAGAGGGAATGGTTTTATAGTCAACACATAAGGTTTGAAATACTTGGACTTCCTGTGACTACAGGTTCAAATCCCAGTAGTGCTCCGTTCTTCGGTGGTGGCTGAGTTAAGTACCATGCACGTGTGTATACATGTGTGAGGGGATTTTTTACAGAGAAGCCTTCCAAAACGAGAGCATTGGTTGCACTGTGTGAAGATCCCAATGCAATTTTCCAAAGAACAGAGTGTGTGGCTCATGAATGACTGCAGCTTCTGGGAATCTTGCCAAAAACCTAGGGCAACCGAGAGTGTGGCTTTGCTCTAAAGGAGATTAAACTCCCTATTTAAAAGCTCCCTATACTCCACCATTGTGAGGGTTACACTCATTACCTTTTCCATGTTAGATGGTGAGTTAATACACATGCCTAAATGCAATATCTTAATTCTCCTCTCTCTCCTTGTCTGACAGAGTTGGTAGACTTGCCACCACACACAGCATTCAAGATTATTGATTTTGAACAGCACACACAAAAGGCTATTGCAGGGGAAATACTGTGTGCATTAGATGGAAAATCATACAAAAGGCAAAACGTGACCCATAGACATTGGTTCTGTAGTAATATACAAATAAACATTTTTAAAAGTTAAAATAGAGCAATTTCTCTATGAATTATTTAGTTGAATGTTTACTAACTATGGCCTGCGTCCCATCAATATCACTATTTGTCACAAGGATTAGGAAAGAGAACATGAACAAATCAACACCTGATATATTTTTTGAGATTTTTTCTCTTGTTTAGTGTAGTTTTATTTACTTATTTATGACGAGTTAGGCCAACAAAAATAGCTGTAAGATCAACAAAAGTACCCTTTTTTTAGCTTATCTCCTATATATAACCTATATATATATATTTGTACATAAATCTGTATATATGATCCTTATTGAGATTTAGCAGAGACATTTATATTATTTAACAAAATAACAATTAAATTTAATAGATCAAATTTATTTTACAATACTTAACATCTAATATTTCAGAGATTACTCAGTCATAGATAATGTGAAATAGGATATAAGAGGAACATACAATGTTATAATTAAATCACTGTGCGATATTACAAATGTTTAACATGGAATAAATACAATTTAGGCCTCTAACATTTTTCTTCGTAATTTGTAAGGAAATTCATTAAATTGTTTACCTGAGTAATAATGCAATAGCATCTCAACTCACAGAACTCTTATAAAGATTAATTGACATAATGGCTGTAAATATTCTAAGAAAATTATGAAACATCTTGAAAGTACAAGATGTTGTTTTTTTCCTAATCTTAGGACTTATGTTAAAATTAGGAATTTTTGAAGCGGCCAAAAGAAAGAAGAAAATAAGACATGAGATAGTCATTGTGCAAGTATTCCAAATGAATCATTACCTTGTAAAACAAACCATGGTAAATATAGTTAGACTATGTTTACTTTTAGAGATCTTACTAACAATTAGTGGTACAATTTGATTTTTCAGCATACTTCTTTCATAATTTTTAAAAATTCATTACTGGACATTAAATATTATAATAAATTGGGGCATTTTATATCCTCACTCTTTAAGGAACATTGGTTTGGTATAATAGGAAGGTCAAAAGTTCTGAATGAGACAGACAAGGCTTGTTTTTGTTATACCATTTGATTTATATAGCAAAGCTTTGAAGATACAGTTATTCACAAATGGCATAATGATCTAGACATTAAAAAAACAAAAATATATAAATAAAATGGTTTCTAATAAGAAATGCACTGACCTCGTTGTATTAAAAATCCTAACAGAAAACATAGTTACATTTCTTTACACAAGCAACAACAACCAAGAAATCTTGTTAGATAACTTAATTATACAAGGCAGCCATTTATAGCTACCTCAGAAATAAAGTAACTTCAGGAGTACTAGTATGCTTTCTCTCTGAAGAAAATTAAAATGTTTCATTGGAAGCAGTAGAGGAGACCTAAATCAATGGGCATGTGTACCAGAATCATAGATGGGAGTATTCTATTACCTGTAAATGTCAGAGCTCTGCAAACTGATTTATATATTTGATACACAACATCCAAATTCCTACAGTTTATTTTGCAGATCTTATCAAGGTGGTTGTAAATTTATAGCAAAGAGACAATGCCAGAATTTTCTAAGATGTCCTGTGAAAAACAATAAGTAAAATAAACCATGCAGAAACAATCCATACATGGGTTTTTTTAAATTTATCACAAAACTGGCTTTGTGACTCTGAGTAAATTGATGAACTTTTAAATAAACGACGCTGATATAATTGGTTATCTACATAGACATAAGGACATAAGGGAAGCTGGACCCTTATGTACTATACACTAAAACTGTTCCAGATGGAATAAAACTTTTAATATTAAAGAAAAAACAATAAAGTGTTTAGAAGTCAATAGAGATGAATCTTTGTTATATCAGTGAATGCTAATTTATCAAGAATCAAACATCAAAAGTAAAATGCAGATCGATTTGATAATGCTGATATTTAAAGTTTTAATTGGTCCAAATATCATGTAGAAAATAAAACACCAATTTAGAACAGAAAGAATATTTATAACTTATATAGTTGACCAAAAAATGGTGAAAAAGTTCAGAATAAGCACATGAACAGTAACCCATCAACATGCAGATATTCTAAAATTATTAATAAGCAGGAAAATAAAATGTAGGACCAACAAGATACAATTTGTCACCCAGCAGTCTTACAGAAAAAAAAGAGTTGACAACAGAAGTAAATATGAAACTATGGAGAAACTGGAATGTTGCTATACTGTTGGTGAGTTTAAATTGGTAAAATCACTAATTTTATAGCAAACTCATGTCCCAGAAATTATTTGCCTTGGTATTCACCCTAAAGAAAGATGTATACCTTAAGACATGTATCATAGTGACCTTGGTAGGATTATTTGTTTTAGAAAGAAAGAAAGAAAGAAAGAAAGAAAGAAAGAAAGAAAGAAAAAAGAAAAGAAAGGAAGAAAGGAAAAGAAAAAAACATCAGTTGTCTTTAGTAGTAACCTGTGTAAATAAATTATAAATAAATGAATTTTATACATCAGTTAAAATCATAAATGACAGTTATGAACAATAACATGCTTGAGTAACATATTAGACACAAAAAACACACTACAGAGACACACATAGAGTTGATGTAATTGATCTAAAGTTAAAAACCATGAAAAATTAAATAAAATATTATTGAGGGTAAAAATAATTTTAGTAGAATAAGAAATAAAAGCAAGGAAATAATAAACACAAAATTCAAGAAAGTAATTACCTCTCTAAAAAGAAAAGAAGAGAATGACATAGAAGAAATTCATACAAAAGGTTTCAAAGTAATAGAAATATTTTATTTAAGTAGGATGGTTGGTAATGAGTATATATATATTATTATTATTAAACTATAGTGTTTAATACATATACAAATGTAAATATTCTCTTTTGTCCTTCAATTTTTAAAAATGTCGTTTATACTCAGGAAAAAGAAAAGGCTTTATCAAATATTTATGTGTTATTTAATTTTTACTGCACACATTTTAATCAGAATGTCAAACTTTGGTCAGATTAGATTATTTGTAATTGGGTAACATTCTGGGTACATTATAAGCTTATTTTCTGACATGTAATTGAAACTGTGATATTAGACTTTACTGATAACATAATAAGAGGAAACTGTCCTGAAATATTAATGGCATTCATAGTTAGGATGTTCCTGGAGACAGCCTTTATTACATCATACATTGTAACCTCATCAGGACCAATGAAAGTAATTTTTCTTAGCATTTAGAAAATTAGAAAGTAATTTTTTCTTATCACTGTTAAATAAATGCTGTGAAATTCTGACAATTGTGTACAGTAGCTCTAAATATTTTCCTTATTTCTTCTGGCTTTAGAGATTTGCAAAGCCTATGTTATGTCCCATCTTTGGCCACCAAATCAGAATTTTTAGTAATGATTTTGCATAATTACTCAATACCTAACATAATTTTCCAGTATTTTTGTTATCTTTATTTCCAGAACTTTATATATTTCACTTTGTTTTGTATTGAACATTTATGTGTATAGGCAGCTGCACAATTTTTTGGAATAAATCAAGGTGCAAATAACTGTTTTTAAAATTATTCAAATGATATTTAAAATATTGTGACTTGATCTTTAATCACTGAAAAAAATTGAAATCTGAATTTTTCAGAAGTGTCCCTGCATAAGTGATATTGGCAAAGTCAAAACAATTTTAAAATTGAATAGTCAGAATATGGATAAAATCCATAGGTTGTTTAAACAAATTATATGTTACAAAACTCTCTATAGAAACATGTTATATACATGTTTGTTTTCCATCACTTCTTAAAGAGATTAATAGTAAGCAGTCATATTTGAAATAAAATGTATGTTAACATAAAGCATATAAGCATGTTCATTATGGGAAATAAGAAAGAAATAAAAATACTTAGAACTCTTTAGATGAAAACACTTAAAAAAAAACGATATTCCTTGATATTTTCAAAATGGAATTGAGAGTTATCTACTTAAACTGGCTGAAAATTTTAACTGGAGTCTTAAATCACATTTTAAAAAGTCAAACAAATGTCTCACAAACATTCTTGAAACTGACTCAATGACTTAAGCCATACAAATGCATCAACATGTTTGTTCAGGGAGACATAGCCAACTTTGTGGTGTTTAGCATCATGCAGATGGTAGCTTTCAGAATGAGCCTTTGCTTTCCTTCAGCAGTAATCAGGGAAGTAAGTATATATATTCCTCCTGGCTCAGTTCCGAAATGAGCTCTCTGAAAAGCACCACAATATCCATTATTGAGGTAAAGAACACTTGCACTGAACCTCGCATACAATTACATATCCTACCAGACCATAATCACCAATTCACCAATATCATGTCATGAAAGAGCCCCACCATATCTCAGAATCAATGCACGATGGATCTTTGTGTCAATGTCCTGTATATTTTCATAATGCATTAGATAAACAACTTCTGTCCAGGCTATTCGATGATACAGTTTAGACTCTGTTTCTTCTACCCTCTTTCTTTCATTTCTCTTTATTTTTCTCTTCCTTCTTTTTTTAAAAAAATTTGCTTTTATGTCTTTTATGCTGGTGATTCTCACTGTTATAATTCATTGTGTTTATAATTATTATGTTTTCCTTTATGCCAAAAGCTGTTTTCAAGGATTTCTGTGTGTACTAATGAGTGATATCAACTAATGATTGATTTGTTCTAGCTATCTTTTTTTTAGCCTTAGGGATTTTCATAATCAATTCCAGTCACATTATTCTAATCTGTGTCCATGTTTTTAATATCTGTTTTCCAGATATTTTAAAAATGAATAAATTTTAATTAAACTGTATGGAAACAATACAATAGATTCAAGACTGACTTTCATCAGAAGACTCTAAAAGCTTAAGAAATCTGTACATTGCTTTCTTTTATTTTTATTTTTGAGTCGGAGTCTCTCTCTGTTGCCCAGGCTGGAGTACAGTGGTACACACATGGCCACTGCAAACTAGTCTTGCTGGGTGATCCTGCTGCCTCAAACTTTGAAATAGCTGGAACTATAGGCGCACGCTACAATGCCCGGCTTATTATTTGATTTATTGTGAGATGAAGTCTCACCAAGTTGCCCAGGTTGGTCTGTAACTCTGAGCTCCGGCAATTCTCTCACCTCGGCCTCCCAAAGTGCTGGAATTACAGGCTTGAACCACCATGCCTGGTTGTACACTGCTTTCAAGCCAAAATGCTTCAGCTCAATCTCAAGCTTCACCTATATATCTGTGTTTTAGTATTCTCTTTGGAGTCATTATATCAGTAAGGCAGTCGAAGGGCACATACATAATTTATTTACTCATTATTTTAGACTCACTGATGAAGTTAAGCTATTTTTCTAAAAATATGCTTGTATATTTGGGGTCCAATCTTTTTTCAATTCATTAATTATCTGTATATTGAAAATGTATTACATGCTAGACATTTTTCTAAGTTTCATGAATGTATTGGTGGGAAAAAAATCTTGACTTCACCAAGTTTACATTTTTTGGAGAAAAAAAATAATAGCTTTCCATGTGCCAAGGCCGAGGCATTTTTTTTTTTTTTTTTTTGAGTTGGAGTCTCACTCTGTCACCCGGGAGCGGCCACTGCAGCCTTGACTTGCTGGGCTCTGGTGATCCTTCCGCCTCAGCCTTCCAAGTAGCCAGAACTACAGGCACGCGCTACCATGCCTGGCTAATTTTTTTTGATTTATTGTAGAGATGAGGTCTCACCAAGTTGCCCAGGAGGGTCTCGAACCTGCAGGTTCAGGCAATCCACTGACCTCCGCCTCCCAAAGAGCGGGATTATAGGCTGAGCCACCGAGCCCGGCTGCCCTAAGAATTTTATATCCACTAACCCTTCTAATTCTCAAGTCAATTCTGGGAGCCAAATACTATTATCCCCACTTATTTATGTAACAATTGTTGCTTGCCTTTTATATGTCACGCATAGTCACTGCTCTTATTTTGCTTAGAGCCCAAAGGGAGAGATACATATTAAATAAAACTCACAATAATAAATATAAATGTCTGTGGAATTCGACTTACATAGGGAAGGTTCTCCTGAAGAAGCTATGATTGATATAATATCTGAATAAATAATAAGTGTTAAGCAGGCAAGTAGAGATTGGTTTAAGTGTGTAGCGGGCTCTATTCCTCAGATATTGACTCCAGAGTAAAGTACGGCATTTCTGGTTAGTAGGTATTTCTTCAAAATGATTCAGAATAAATTTCTTCAAAATGATTCAGAATAAAAGTGCACGATACTATCAAGATTTGTTTAATATGGAGTCTTGCTTAGTTAATAAATGATACAGAATATGGATAACTTGGAAGCAGATTTATTGTTACAAGAAAATATTTGGTTTGGGCACATGCGAGCAACCCAAGCATTTGTTTCAGTTGCAAACATTTGTTTCCACAGAATATTTGGCTTTCATATTTATATGTGAATTTTTGAATTGGTTTCCAATTGTAGCGAAGTTAGCATTTGGTTGATGGCAGTTAGAATAGCCAAATGCTTCTGCACATGTTTATGGAGTCCTGGGTACTCTCCTGAGGTTCAGGGTCTCTTATTATGTTTTTGTTCGTTGTCAGATTAACAATTTTGTCATGTTGCTGTGAATTAGAATTACCCCAATTTTCATTTAAACAAAAATAAAAATTTGCAAAAACTCGTTGATAGTCAAGAAAAGCCTCCACAGTCATAAAGATATTTTGCTTTCCTCAGATTTTTAAACTTCTAAGAAACAGAGTACACAGGGTAGAAAATAACTGTTAAATTATTTCCGTGCTTATTTATGACTCACAAAAGCATATTTTTTAAGAATCCATAAGTCTAGACTTTCAGGATGAGAATCAATATGGCAAAACTAGGGTTTGACATTTGTTCAGGTTGGTGGAATAGGATTGTCTAAATCCTCCTCATTTCTCACTATGTTTATTAAGATAAGAAGCTCAAGTTTCAGCTAACTAAAAATAAATCTGGAATAAAATATTGAGAAATTGTGGAAAGTTTCATGTTGTCCTTCAAATATGTTCTCCAATTTGTTCCTTTGTTTACAAATGCCCAGTTGGACATTAAATTTCCCAAACTCCCTTTGGATAGATATAGCCATATGATTAAGCTATCACCAAAAGGATATGTAAGGAAGTGATAAAACTTCCACCTGATTATCTTTATAAAATCCTTTGTCCTGAAATTTCTGCCTCTCTTTTCTTCAACCCACAAGCTGAACATGAATGTTAACACGAATCCAGTGTCGACTCTGAAGCCAAGAGCAATGCCTCAAAATGATAGTATAGTGGAGTATCCCATGACAGAGAAGTCATCTCTTTTAATAACTATTGTATTTTGGAGTCTGTTTCTTATAACAATTGAGCACTTTTATTTGCTATTATAATAAATGTCATACAAACAAGGCTACCAAAAAATTGTTGCTAATGTTAGTCCCTGCTGTTTAGGTAAATAAATCTCAGTATGTATTTGTGTGTGTGCATGTACACACACACACACACATATATATACATATTATATATGAATTTTTGTCCAGGGTTTCTTACTTAACGTAAAACTTTTAGTTTTTAATACAACTAAAATGAGAATAAAATTGTTCAAAATTATTATATCATGACGTACAAATGGTTTTTGCCAGAATATTTCTTTAATCAAGAAAACATATTATTAAAATCAAAATCAATACAGAAATCAACATTTTATCTTAAATAGAACCTGGAATTTGACAAATCATACCCACAAGGATAAACTATTTTCCACAACAAGTAGTACAAAGTACAAATAAAAATACTCTGAAAAATAAAATCTTTTGTGTAGTAAATACCACAAAATTATAGATCATGTCAACAAACAAGCAAGCTGAGGCAACCCAATTATAAAGACCCAATATATACTGAAAGCTAAAGCTATATAATAAACATTTTTAAATACCTGATAAAAACATATATTTTAAACCATTTTTTAAATCATGTACTACATGAGAAAGTAGTTTTGGAAACTACTTAATAATAAACATTTTAAAATACCTGATAAAAACATACATTTTAACCCATTTTTTAAATCACGTACTACATGAGAAAGTAGTACATTTAAATTTTGTTATAGATATGTGTAAAAGACACAATATTCATTATGCAAATAAATGAGAGAATAACAAAATTTAGATAATAAAATATCCATATTAATTGATATACCTGCAATTGAACACAGATAATACTCCCACACGGAAATGCCTATAGCTATTTTAAAAATGCATACAAAACCCTAACATATAAAACACAAGAAAATCCTGATTTATCTGGCCAAAATACCAGAAAAGTGGTAGGCCAATAGAGACCTAATCCATGCCTAGTAGCTGCAGTGGCCAGCTGTGCTCCTCATCCCTCTCTCACAGCAGGGCTGATCTCTCAGCAGCGGCAACAGCAGCAAAATCTGGCTGGACCAGCTCACACTCTTCCCTGAGGTCCTTAGAAGCGACAATCCAAGGTGCCTGGCAGTCCCACCCAAATCATGTCTCACATTATTTAGCAGTAGTTGAACCTTTCCTCTTGCCCTGAAAATGCAAAAAGGCCTGGTATTTCATTTTCTTCCTAGCTGTGGAGGATCATGCTCCTGGCCTTCCACTGCAGTGGCAGAGATAGATCTAGGTCAGCATCTCTTGGCCCTCTATCCAGTGGGTAAAGGCAGACCAGATGAGAATCTCCCCTCCCTTGGTGCCACCACCAGAGATATAATTGGAAGCCCAATAGCACTGAATGAAATAGTCTTTATTCTGTGAGTTCAGCATCTCCTCAGGGTCTTAGGGAAGCAACTTCTACCTCTGCCATCAGCACCATAAAGGAACAGCCAGAGATTAAGCACAACCAGAACAAAGTAGTTTAGAATAGCATTGTGATGGCTTAAAATGCAAAATCGATATTGGAATTAGAGCCCACAAAGTTAGATCAATAACTGTACACTAAAACTAAATCGGGAAACAGTAGCTAAAAAGCCAATCAACTGTGACCAACACAAAGATAAATGAGATATTAGAATTTTCTGTGAAAGATTTCAAATCAATTATCACAAAAATGCTTCAATGGTCAATTACAAATTCTGTTGAAATACATGAAAACATTAAAATGTCATGAAAGAAATATATAAGATAGAATCAAATGGAAATTATATAACAGGGAAGTGCAATAACCAAACTAAACACTCAGTAGTAGAGCAGAGGTGATAGAAAATAGGATCAGTGAACTTGAGAAGAAATCGACAGAATTTACTCAAAGTAAACCATGATAAAAAGTAAATATAGTTTCAGGAATATGTTGAACAAAACAAAATATCGAGCATTTTTATTATTAGAAACCCAGACAAAGAGGAGGAAAAATATGGCTGAGAATATATTTTTTAAAAATCACTGAAAACTTTCCAATTTTGTTGAAAAACATAAGTTTTCAGATTCAAGAAGCTGAGTAAATCCCATAGAAGATAAATCCAAAGAAAGATAATTCATGATGCATTATAAGTTAACTAAAAATGGAAGATAAAGAAAAATATCTTAAAAGCAAACAGACAAATATGATATATTATCGATGGAAAAAACCAATATTTTAATGAAAGTAAGTTCTCTATTTTACCATAAAGGTGAAAAGAAAAGAAAGAAGCACAAGATTTTTCAAGTGCTGAACAACAACAAAATATCAACAACTGCAAGTCCCATCTCTGGCAAAGTGTCTTTCAGGAATAAAGGGGAAATAAACATTCTCAAAGAAACAGTAAGTGAATTTGATGCTAGCAACTTACCCTTAAAGAATGGTTAAGGAAGATATTCAATTAGAAAGAAATTGATTACAGAAATTTTGGAATTTTATAAAAATAAATAACAGAATATATCAAATTAGGGACAAATATATATTTTTCCTCAAAAATTTTAAAAATCATATTATATGGGAAAAGAAAAATGTATGTGATGTTCAGCCTATGCAGAGAAAATAGTTCGAACACTTTTTATTTATTATTATTGGGGAGAAACAGAGATGACAATAGAGTTACAGATTCAATACTTCATTTGAAGTGGAAAAATATTGCCAGCCATAGTGGTACACATCTGTAATCCCAGCTAACCAGGAGACTGACATAGGAGAATTTCTTGAGCCCAGAAGTTCAAGACCAGCCTGAGACAGCAAGATCCTGTCGATAGATAGACAGACAGACAGACAGACAGACAGATAGATATAAAATATCAGTAATTTTTAGATGTGATAAGTTACATATATGTGCATATATTGCACTGCAGAGAACAAGCATTAAGATAAATAAACACAATGATATATATATATATATATTTTTTTTTTTTTTTTTTGAGTTAGAGTCTCACTCTGTCACCCAGACTGGAGTGCAGTGGCCGCTCCCGGCCACTGCAGCCTCAACCTGCTGGGCTCTGGCGATCCTTCCGCCTCAGCCTTCCAAGTAGCTGGAACTACAGGCGCGCGCTACCACGCCTGGCTAATTATTTGATTTATTGTAGAGATGAGGTCTCGCCTGCCCAGGCGGGCCTCGAACCCGCAGGCTCAGGCAATCCACTCACCTCAGCCTCCCAAAGGCGTGGGATTACAGGCTGAGCCACCGAGCCCGGCTACAATGATATATTTTAAAAGCTATAAATGAAGAAAGATGAAATTCTGCAAAATGTTCATGTAATCTAAAGCAAGGAAAGACAAGAAAACGTGAGGAATGAGAAATAGAGGAAATACAAAAAAGCAATAACATTACAAATTTATACACCAGCACATCAATAATTGCCTTAGTGCAAATAATCAAAATGCACTTATCAAAAGGCAGAGATTGGAAGAATGAAAGAAAATGCATGATTTAACTATATGTTGTCTTCAATAATTCACTTTAAACACAATGTCATAGGTAGTTTGAAACTAAAATCATGATAAAAAAGAAACCATGTTAACATTCATTTAAAAAACAACTACAAAGTGACTATATTATTAGATAAAATAGATTTTAGAACAAAATAATTACTAAATATGTAAAATGAATATTACACGATGATAAAAAAATGCCCACTAAAATGTTATTATTGACTGAACTATGTGCAATCAAATTTATATCTTGAAGCCCTATCTCTAGTGTGACTGTATTGAGAGAGAGAGCCTTTAAAGAGTTGATTAAGGTTAAATGATTTCAGAAGGGTGGGGTCACAAATCAATATTATTGGCATCCTTAAAGGAAGAGGAGGACACATCAAGAATGTGCATTCATAGATATTAGGTCACATGAGGGTAAAGCAGAGGGTGGCTAACTGCGAGCCAAGAAGAGAGGTTTTAGAAGAAATCAAACATTTCAACACTTTGATCTGGGACTTCGAGAACTATGAGAAAATAAATTTCTGTTGTTTAAACCACCTGGCTTGTTTATTTTATGTATTTACTTATTTTTTAATGGCAGGCCTAGTACACTAATACAAAAGTCATAGTTATTACAAACATATATATACCACAAAACAGATCTTCAAAGCATAGGAGAAAGAAGTAAATTGAGTTAAAAAGAGAAATAGATAAGCCTGCAATTGTAGTTGGAAATTTCAATACCTCCCATTCTCACAAATTAATAAAATGAATAGACAGAAAACTGGCAAAGATATAGAAGAGCTGAATAAGACCATCAACCAACAAGATCTAGTAGACACATATAGAACTCTTTAACAACAAAAAAACCAAATTTACATTTACTTCAATTTCCCAAAGACCACTCCCCAATATAGATTATATCTTGAATTATAAAACATTCTAAAACTTTTTTTAAAATTGAAATTACATGGAATAGGTTTTCTGACCATAGTGAAATCAAGCTAGAAGTTGGTAACAAAATCAAGGAAATCTTTTTTTATAATTGTGTAAACTAAACAACACATTTCTAAATAATTTGTGAGCCAAAAAGAAAGTCTCAAAGTAAACAAAAATGCAAAAAATTAAATGAAAATAATACAATGTATCAAATTATGTGAGATGTACCTAAAGCAGTGTTGGGAAAAAAATTTATAGCATTAAATGCTTACAGAGAGCGGAACAATTTTAAATCAGTAACCTAAATTTCCTTCCTAAGACATTAGAATAGAAAGAGCAAAATAAACCAAAAACAAGCAGAAGGAAAAAAAAATCAAGAAAATAAGAGCAAAATCAATAAAACTGAGAATAGAGAAACATAAAGGTAAATCAGTGAAACAAAAAGCTGATTATTAAAAAATATCGATATAATTGATAAACTTCTAAGTAAGACTGACAAAGATAATAAGAAAAAGATGCAAAACCAATAACAGTAATGAAACCAAATGCATTATTACAGATCTTGAAGTTACTGAAAATATGACGGGAGAATTGTATAAACAATTTTGTGCTAAATGTTGATAACTGAGGAAAAAAATGAACTGATTCTTTGAAAACTGCAAAGTACCAAACTCAACCAAATGAAATTGATAACAGTAGTAAAATTACAAATAATTTTAAATATCTAATTAAAATGTTCCCTTGAAAAAGAGCTTAAAGCCAGGCTCGGTGGCTCAGCCTGTAATCCCGCGCCTTGGGAGGCTGAGGTGAGTGAATTGCCTGAGTCCGCGGGTTCAAGACCCACCTGGACAAATTGGTGAGACCTCATCTCTATAATAAATCAAAAAAAAAAAAAAAAATTGGCCGGCTGTGGTAGCGCGCGGCTGTAGATCCAGCGACTTGGAAGGCTGAGGCAGAAGAATCGCTGGAGTCCAGCAGGTTGAGGCTGTGGTGGCCAGGAGCGGCCACTGCACTTGTCAAAAAAAAAAAAAGAAAGAAAAAGAGCTCAAAGCTCAAATGACTTCACTGCTGAATTTTACTAGACAGTTGAAGAATTGGCACCAACTTTACACAATCTTCTCCAGAAAACAGGGATAAACTTCCCAACCCATTTCATGACATGAGTATGTCTTCCTCTGAGTAGTGTCTATTCAAATCTTTTGCCCATTTTTTAGTAGGGTTGTTGCTTTTCTTCCTTTCAGGATGTTTGAGTTCCTTGTAGATCCTGGATATTAGACCTTTGTCAGATTTGCAAGCATCCTAGAAGAAAATATAGGATACATCTTTCTGGAAATTGGAATAGACAACCAATTCCTAATCAACTAAAAGATAAGACAGACCAGTGGGAACTTGTAAAACTGAAGAGCTTCTGTAAAGCAAAAGAAACCACCAAGAGAGGGGGGAGACAGTCCACAGACTGAGAAAAAAAATGTAATTGCAATTTTAATGATTCTTAATAATGTTGAGGAACCAGCAGTGGAACATTAAGTTCATGCCTAGGGTTCTGAATAAAACATGCTACATGATATTGCAGGTGCATGTTCATAAAGCTGGTCCTGGTACATCTTTTGTGCTCCAAATTGAGCAAGGAAAAACCAAGTTAAATCAAAGTAAGATATCCCAAGACCAGAAGATCTAAAGGGGTGAATTTTGAAGTCATCTTGCCTTTACCTTCAACATCATTGGAAAACTTCCAGATAGATGTTTTGTTTGTTTGCTTTTGTGGATTTATTTGGTTTTGTTTTTGTTGATTTGTTTGTTTTTGTTCCTTTCAGTGTTATTTTTTATTTTTTTATTTTTTATTTTTTGAGTTGGAGTCTCACTCTGTCGCCCAGACTGGAGTGCAGTGGCTGCTCCCGGCCACCGCTGCCTTGACCTGCTGGGCTCCGGCGATCCTTCCACCTCAGCCTTCCAAGTAGATGAAACTACAGGCACGCGCCACCATGCCTGGCTAATTTTTTTTATTTATTGTAGAGATGAGGTCTCGCCAAGTTGCCCAGGCGGGTCTCGAACCCGTGGGCTCAGGCAATTCACTCACCTCAGCCTCCCAAAGACACGGGATTACAAGCTGAGCCACCGAGCCCGGCCATTTTTTATTAATTCATAAAGAATTGGATCACTATTTGAAAAACCAATGTAATCTATCATATCAACAGACTAAAGAGTAAATAAAATAATTATATTAAACTGATACAGAAAAAGAATTTCACAAAATTCAGCATACATCTATGATCAAAACTGTCAGCAAACTAGGGATAAAAAGAAAATAACTTCCGGGGCTTGATAAAGAGCATCCATAAAACACCTACTGCAGACATTATTCTTAATGGTGAAAGACGGAGTGCTTTCCCCTTTAGCATCAGGGACAAGGTGAGATGTCAACTCTCATCACTCTTATTCTACGTAAAACTGTAAACTCTTCTTGAATAAAATCAAGAAAAAAAGAAACAAAAAGCATACAGATTAGAAAGGAAGAAATAAAATGATTCCATCTGCAGATGATATATTTATTTACATAGAACATCCCCAGAAATCTATAAAATAAATACAAAATAAAAATGTTTTAGAACTAATAATTGAGTTGAACTAAAGTTACCAAATGCAAGATCAATCATATGCAAAAATCAATCACATTTCTGTATACTAAAAATGAACATGAGGAAACCAAATTAAAACACTATCATTTATAAACACTCCAAAGAAAATCAAACATAGGTTAAAAACTAAAAACTTAAAGAAAATTGTATAAATTTATATGCTAAAAATTATAAAAAACTGACGAAAGAAAACAAATTATACCTAAATTGGGGAATTTAGTGTGTTCATGAATTGGAAGAGTAACATAGTAAAGGCATTAATTCTCTTCAGATCAATCACGAATTTTATACAATTCTAATCAATTTTTTGCAATTTTTTTGTAGACATACATAAACTTATTGTACAAGTCATACAGAAGCACAAAGGTCATAGAATAGCTAAAACAATAGAGAGATAGGAAAAATCACCGTATCCATTATTAATCTATTTTGCAGCTATAATAAAAATCAGCAATGTAATATTGGCAAAGAAATAGATACATCAGTCATTGAAGGGACACAACAGATAACTCATAAATACAAATATACTCAACAAAATTTTTTATAGTCTCATAAGCACATAAATGGAAGAAAGTATTTTTATCAACTTATGCTTGAGTAGTTGGATATTCATAGGTAAAATTATGAACCCCAAACTAATCCATACACCGTATATGGAAATATATTCATGGACTTTAAAATGTAAATTTGCAAAAAAATTAGAAAATACATAGAGCAAGGTATTTAGAATCCAGGCCTAAACATTGAGTTCAATATTTGATGCCAAAATGATGATTCCTAAAAGAAAAAAATGAATAAATTAGACCTTATTAAAATTAAAAATATTTGCTCTTCAAAAGACTCTTTTAAGACATAAAAGGAACTCATAGACTGGGAAATAATGTTTAAAAACTGCATGTCTATCAAAGGACTCACATCTAAAATATATAATGAACTCTCAAAACTCAACAGTAACAAAATACAAACAAAATATCCTAAAATAAATTCAAATTGAAAATGTGCAAAAACATAAACACACATCTCACCATAAAGAATATAAACATAGCAAATAAGCTATAGAAAGTTCAGTGAGGTCGGTCTTGGTGGTTCAGCCTGTAATTCTAGCACTTCGGGAGGCTGAGTGGATTCTCTGAGCCTGAGGGTTCAAGATCAGCCCAGGCAACTTGGCAAGACCTAAGTGGTACATTCACTCTGGAAAATAGTTTGACAGTATTTTAACACTATCATATGACCCAGGATTGTATTATTGAGCTTATATCCTAGAGAAACCATACTAATGTTCACACAAATCCTATACACAGATGTTCATAACAACTTTATTCTTAATAGCCAGAAAACAACCCAGAACTAGAAACAACTCAGATGCCCATCCAACATTTAGATGGTTAAACACACTGTAGTATATCCATAGTATGTAATACTACTCTGAAATATGAAAGAATGGACTATTGATAAACAAAACAGCTTAAATAAATAAATAGGGAATTGTACCGAGTGAAAGCAGTTGATTCAAAAGGTCTCAGACTGTATGGTTTAATTTATAATATGTTCTTGCAGTGACAGAATTATAAAAATGAAAGACTTAATAGTTGTCAGGGATCAGAGAATGGGAATGTGGAAGGATAAAAGTATGTCTATAAAATGGACCCCTGCAAAGACAGAAATGTTCTGTATCTGGATTGTATCAATGTCAGTACTCTGGTTGTGATATTATTCTACATTTATATTGCATTTCAAGATGCTATCAATGAAGGAAACTGGGTAAGACATAGAAGAGATACAATTGTATTTATTCCTCCTTATAAGTACGTATGACTTTGCAACGATTTCTCAAAACAAAAATTTTCATTTAAAAAAAAAAAAAACAAAAACAACTGCTGGGCTCAGTGGCTCAGCCTGTAATCCCGAACCTTTGGGAGACTGAAGTGAGTGGATTGCCTGAACCCGCGGGTTCGAGACCCGCCTGGGCAGCGAGGCCTCATCTCTACAATAAAAATCAAAAAATCAGCCAGGTGTGGTAGTGCATGCCTGTAATTCCGGCTACTCAGAAGGCTGAGGCGGAAGGATCGACGGACCCACCAGTCTGGGCAACTGAGAGAGACTCCAACTCAAAAAAAAAACAAAAAACAACAGAAAAAAAAAAAAAAAACCTGTAAGAGACATAGTTCAAGTGTTATCTTTTTTTTCTGTTTTATCCTTGAGGAAAACAAATCCAAAGAGTTACATTACTTTTTTGAGGCCATGCAGGTAACATATTTCAGAATTGTACTAACATTCAGGATTTCTTTCTTTTTTTTTTTTTAATTTTAAACATGTGGGATAGAAGTCAGGATTGGGTACATAAGAAGTCTACCTAACAGGTGAAGTTTGAACCTCCAATTGGACCTCACTTTGCCCAGATAGGGATCATGCATCCTTATTGATGCTGTGTTCCCCACCCCCACCTCCATCCCCTGGCTATTGCCAATACCTTTCTTGTAGTATTATGATAGGTGTTTAGGGTCCACTTATAAGTGAGAATATATGCTAATCATTTCTCTGTTTCTGTGATAGTTCAGTTAGTATGATATACTCTAAATCCATTCAAGTTGCTGTGATGGCTGCATTAAGAAACTCAGCATTATTTTCTCTTAACTGACCCCATGCCAATCTCTGTTTCCCATGGTGCAAGGTCTAATATGAAGGTCAATATTATATGCTACTTGGACAAATGGGGAAAGCCAGGAGGGCCTCAAATAATCTAACCACCAGTTTTCACCCCTACTCTTTCTCGGTGGATAAGGTCCCTTAGCCAACAGCCTTGCTTATTAAATTGAGTAAATGCAGTTCCTGCTTATCTCTAAGTAGCAAGTTTCAGTTCTGTGTCAGCATGCAGAACTATTCAGACAAGCCAACAACATCATCCTCTTGATACTACAAAGTCTGGCCCCCTACAAATTCTGATTGTTCATTTTGTTCTAGAATACATCTCTGGGGTGACTTTGTGTGATTCTGCATGGCATGTGGTGTGCTGCTCAAAACTATGAGTACATGTAATTAATATACTGCTGTTGAGCTCATCTCTCCAGTGTCAATCATGGTGTATTTGGCCATCCCCGTAACCCTGGGATAAGAGTCTCTTTCACCAATGGTATGTCTAAAAGGCAATTAAAATGTTTCCCCATGTAACAAGCCTAACCCTCCTTATCATTGCTGATTATAATGTAAGTAGAGCAGATTATTATGATAAGATTTCATCACATTCATGATTTCCTAAAGAGTTTTGTTGTAATGCAACCATATAAATAGATACAAAATGTTTCATTCATTAAATTTATTATAGTCTTTGCAAGTCATCTTTCTGGAAGATACACAGTTGACACTTTGACAATTTGGGAGTTAGAGATGACAACCACTGCACAGTTGAAAAATCTATGCATAACTTTTGACCACCCCCCTAAAAAACTTTAATTACTAATAGCATACAATTGGTTAGAAGCTCTACCAATTATAAAAACAGTTGGCTAGCACATATTGTGTATATGTATTTTATTTTGTATGATTACAATAAAATTTTAAGAAGAATTATTAAAAAATAATAAGGAAGAGAAAATACCTTTATAGTACTGTAATATGTTAACCAAATCCCTATGTTTATGCAATGTTTTTACATGATTAATCATATACCTACAATGGAAGGCAACTACAGCTGCAAAACTCAATCTATGGTACATATCAAGCAATTCACTAGTACTGTGAGGAATTTGCTTCTTGGGAGCACTTCTAGCATCATTAGCAGTATTTTGTATAGGTCCAGTGGTGTTATTCAAGTTATGATATTGTACTAAACATGATGAAAAATACCTGAGAACCATAAGAGATCACGTTTTACTGCAATACACAATTTACTGGAGAGATGGGCAACTCAAGTGGAGACGATTAACACCATGTGGCCTTTTAAATGAATATTTACAACACTTGAGCTTACTGTAATAGCAAAAGGAGACAGCTACAAAATGAAAACAGTAGTAGAGTATGTACTATAGTTCATTTTATGCAGGTATAATTTAATACTACATCTTTACATTTAGTCACATCTCTCACATCTCTCTCACCTGCAAATGGTGGCAAGTACAAGTACAGTTTGTGTTTGTGCAATTTTTGATAAGTTTTAACTTTTCATAAAGTAATTCTTATATTTTAAAGTACTAAATAATAAAATAGACTAGTGTCTACACACAGTTTTTGCATCATGGCATACCTAACTTTTATATATATATATTTCTAAGCTATGTGGTTTGTCTATAAGTTTTTATAATTGTCACAAATCTCCAAAATGAGGTTTAATATATTTATTGAAAAAATTCAGGTAGAACTTAAGATGGTGACATTACAGTTTGTACTCTGAAAGTCTTTGCAAAAGCAAATGTCCATGAAGACTCTCTGCATGACAGTGAAAGTCTGCCTGAGGGGAGACTCAGGTTCGTGCACCCAGGGCCCCCCTCTGAGGGTAACTGCAAGATCCCACCACCATGAGATTGGAGCATGGGCATGCCTGATTGTCTGCTGTTCACGGGACTCTCCTGAGAAGAGCCTGCCAAATCCAGCTGATGCTCATTGCATGGTGCCTGGCCCACAACATCACCTGTTATAGCAGATCAGTTGGAGCTCCAGCTCTGATCAGTGGAGAGAGAGGATTGGGGAGAGCCAGAGAGGATCCCCATGCCTGGTGAGGAGATGCTGACCACAGCCATTTTATCTGTCTCGGGACTAGGCAAAGACCTGCATTGTCCCACTCAGCTCCGTCCAGCTCTGCCCAGCCTCCAACTTGGGACCTAAGGTAATCTCATCAAACTCAGAGAGACAACGTCCATTCCCCATGGTGGATCAGACACAGACAGGTCGGATCTTTGTGGCAGACTTGATAAGTAACGAGCTGGATGAATCCAGATCTGATCCACCCTCCTCCCACAGTAGGCCTAGGGCATCTGACCCAAGGTGTGAGCACATCAGCCTGGCTGAGAGCAACCCTATCAGCCCATGCTAAGAGTTAGAGATCAGAGCTGAAAGGATGTTGGACTTACAGGAACGACCTCAGAGCGAGTTTGGTTCCTTATTTTTGTTTTTATTTGTTTCTGTTTGTTTTGATTATTTCTGTTTGTTTTTTGTTTTAGTTTTTTCTCCTGTTTTTGATAATATTATCGTATTTACTTTGTTACTGTTATTTTACTGATTTTTTTCTTTTCTTTTTTTCCTTTTCTTTAGACTTACTGTTTGTGTATGGGAAGATTACATCAATAGGGAGGTTTTTATAGGAATGTATGTTTGTATGATTATCTGTATGTTTTAGTATTTTTTACTTTTTTCTGTCTTTGTGTCTCTTTTTGTTAGTTGGTATGTCTGTCTTCCCTCTTACACTTCTCTCTCTCCACCTTCCTCTTGTCCCCCCTTTCCTTTCACCATTCTTTTCCTTTTTCTTACCTCATTTTGCTTTCAGGGAGCAAAGTTATACCCCCACTGCATGGACAAATTGTAAGGCAGTGGGAGGTGAGTACCAGGGTAGCCATACACCTGTCAGTGGATACTGAATCTGCAGATAGATTTTGAATCACAGCTTCCCCCTCAGTTAAATCTCCAAATTACAAAATGTATAGCCCCCAACCACAGTCGAGCTTCAGAATTGAAAAAAGCTAGAGGATCCACATAAGGAAGAATAAGAGACTGAGCAAACAGAAGTAAAAATAACCCCACTATCCCTAAACAACAGAATTAAAGAAAAGGGAAAAATAAGTAGGGAAAGGAAACCTACACAAATGAAGAAACACGAAAAGAAAAATATGGGTCTCACACATACTCTGCGAGGCCAGACAATGAAAAAACAGTCTTCAGAATGCAAACAATGAAGAGCTCCCAGAATGACTGGTCTCAAACTACAAATCCAGATATGAAGACATTAATAGGAAGAATAAATAGAATTGAGGAAAGACAAAAGGGAAGCATGAAGGAGCTGATAACTGAGATAACAGCAGTAAAGAATACTGTGAATGAACTAAATAACAAACTGATAGGCATGGAAAGCAGAATTAGCCAAGCAGAAGAAAGAAAATCAGAGTTTGAGAACCAAAATATAGAACTAACCCAAACTGTCGAAAACACAGAAAAGAAGCATAAAAAAGCAGAACAAAGTTTCAAGAGATGAACGATTATTTCAACAGGCCAAACCAAAGAGGAATTGAATTTCCTGAGGCAGAAAGAGAGCAGAGACCACCCTGGAACAAACATTCCATGAAATTATTGAAGAAAACTTTCCCCATCTCATCAGTGATACGGCCATTCAAACACAAGGGATTCAGAGAACCACTGCAAGACAACAAATGAGGAGGCCAACTCCTGGACACATAGTAATTCACCTAAACAAAGTAGGTATAAAAGAAAAAAATCCAAAAGGCAACAAAAGAGAAAGGTCAGACTACCTGGCGGGGAAGACCAATTAGAACAGCGGCAGACTTATCTACAGAAACACTTCAGGCTAGGAGAGCTTGGAGCACAATCTTCAAAGTTCTCAAAGATAAATAATTTCAACCAAGAATAACCTACACAGCTAAGCTATGCTTCATCAGTGAGGGAGAATGAAAATCTTTCACAGACATTCAATCCCTAAGAACTTATGTAGCCTCTAGACCAGTTCTACAAGAAACACTTAAGAAAGTATTAAACACAGAAGAAGGGGAAAAAAGAACGACAACGTTCTTTACAAGAGTGTAGGAAAAAGATTGAAAACACACATGAATCAACCCCCAAATCAAAAGAAAGACAACAAACAAGCAGGAAAAACAACAACTCTATTATGAACTTCATGACAGGGATAAGCTCTCACGTTTCAATAATTAGCCTGAATGTGAATGGACTAAATGCACCAATGAAAAGACATAGAGTGGCAAAATGGATGAATGGATGAAATATCATGAGGCAACAATATACTGTCTCCAAGATAGTCATCAGAGAGATGAGTGTCAAGAGACAAACAGACTCAAAGCAAAAAGATGGGAAGCAAAATTTCAGGTGAATGTAATACAAAAAAGCAAGAATTATGATCTTAATCTCAGACAAAATACACTTCAAGCTATCAAAAATTTAAAAAGATATATGTCATTAAATAATGATAAAATGTTCAATCCATCAACCAGAAATAGTCATCCTAAAAATGTATGCAACCAACATAGGAGGACCCAATTTCATAAAGCAGCTTCTAGGCAAAAATAAAAAAGATATTGACTCTAACACTATCATAGTTCAGGACCTTAATACCCCACTCACAACTCTAGTCAGATCATCAAGAAAAAAATCAGCAAGGAGATCTTGAACCTCAATGTGACTCTTAACCAAAAGGACTTAATTGATACCTACAGAACACTTCACCCAACGGCCACAAACTATACAGTCTACACATCACCACATGGAATGTACACGTCCTTGGCTATAAATCAAGAATAAACAAATTTCATAAGATTGAAATTTTGCCATTCACCTTCACAGACCACAGTGGAATAAAAATAAATGTCAACCCCCCAAAAATTTCCTGCAAAATACACAAACACATGGACACTAAACAGCACAATGCCAAGCAACTACTGGGTCAACATGGAAATCAAAACAGAGATAAAAACATACCTGGAAACAAATGAAAATGAAGAAACATCTTACCAAAACCTCTGGGATGCCATGAAAGCAGTAGTAAGAGGAAAATTAATATCTCTACAAACACACATGAAGAAAACAGAGAGATCACAGGTTAACAGCCTAATAGGGCACCTAAGGAAGTTGGAAATGCAAGACCATGAAAACACTAACTTCAACAGAATTCAGATCACCAAAATAAAAGCCCAAATCTGGGACATAGAAGACAAAAATAAAATATAAAAAAATCAATAAAACAAAAAACTGGTTCTTTGAAAGGATAAACAAGATTGATGGTCCCCTAGCTAGACTGACAAAGAAAAAGACAGAAAAAGCTCAAATAAACTCAATCAGAAACACAAAAGATTAAGCCACAACTGACACTGAATAAATACAAAAGATTATCAGAGAGTACTATGTACACTTGTATGGAAAGAAACATGAAAACCTAAAGGAAATGGAAGATTTTCTGACACCACACAACCTCACCAGAAGAAACAAGAAGAAATCATGACCCTAAAAAAATCAATAACCATCCAAGAAATTTACTATATAATAAGAAAACTACCTACAAAAAAAAAAAAAAAAAAAGCCCTGGACCAGATGGCTTTCCAGCAAAATTCTACAAAACATACATACAAGGAGGAACTGATGCCCATCCTATTGAAAGTATTCCAGGAGATTGAAAAAGATGGAACTCTCCCCAAATCATTTAATGAAGCTAACACCACATTTATACCCAATCCAGGTAAAGATTCAATAAAGAAAGAGAACTAGAGGCCAATATCCCTCATGAACATAGATACTAAAATTCTCAACAAGATCCTAGCAAACTGGATTCAACAACACATATCAAAAATCATCCAACATGAACAAGTAGGCTTCATCCTTGGGAGGCAAATCTAGTTCAACATTTGTAAGACCATAAACATAATTAAATACATCAACAGATGCAAAAACAAAACCCACACAATTGCATTATTAGATGCAGAAAGAGCTTTTGATAAAATCCAGCACCCCTTCTTAATAAAAACCCTCGAACATCTAGGCATAGATGGAACATACCTCAAAATAGTAAGAGCCATCTACGAGAAACGCACACATAGCATACTACTAAACAGACAGAAATTGGAACGATTTTCCCTGAAAACTGGAACAAGAAAAGGATGCCCACTCTCTTTCCTCCTGTTCTACATAGTTTTGGAAGTTCAAGCTAGAGCAATCCAGGAAGAGAAGGCAATCAGGGGTATCCAAATAGAAAAAGAGTAAATCAAGTTATCCCTCTTTGCAGATGACATGATTCTATACCTCTAAAACCCAAGCAAATCTGCCAAAAGCCTCCTTACACTGATAAAGGACTTTGGCAAAGTCTCATAGTATAAAATAAATGTACGAAAGACAATCTCATTTCTGTACACCAACAATAAACAAACAGACACCCAAGTTAAAAGCACAAATTCATTCACAATAGACACACACACACACACATGCACACACAAAGAAATACTTTGGCATCGTCTTAACCAGAAATGTGAAAGACCTTTACAATGAAAACTACAAAACATTCCTCAAAGAAATTAAAGATGACACAAACAAGTGGAAAATATTCCATGCTTATGGATTGGAAGAATCAACATTGTTAAGATGTCCATTCTACCTAAGGCAATATATAGATTTAATGCAATGCCCATCAAATTACCAGCAGTATTCTTCTCAAACCTAGAAACAACCATACAGAATTTCATAAGAAAACATAAATGATCACGAATAACCAAAACAATCCTCAGAAAAAAAAAAGCAGGAGGTATCACACTCAAACTCCCAGACTTTAAACTTTATCATAAAGCTACAATAATCGAAACAGCCTGGTATTGGTACAAGAACAGGCATATGGACCAATGGAATAGAATTGAGATTCCAGAAGCAAAACCTCAATTTCTCAACCAACACATCTTCGACAAAGCCTCCACCACCAACCACTGGGGAGAAGAGAACCTATTCAGTAAATCGTGCTGTGAAAACTGGTTGACCATATGCAAAAGATTGAAACAGGATCCCTACCTATCTGCATACACAAAAATCAACTCTAAATGGATCACAGATCTCAATGTAAAACCTCAAACTATAAGAACCTTAGAAAATGCAGGAGACACTCTTATGGGAACTGGAACTGGTAACCAATTCTTGATAAAAAAAACCCCAAGTGCCCATGCCATAAGAGATAAGATAGACAAGTGGGACCTCATCAAACGGACAAGCTTCTGCAAAGCCAAAGACCTCATCAAGAGAGCAGGAGACAGCCCACAGACTGGGAAAAAATATTTGCCAACCCTATGTTTAACAAAGGCCTAACATCTAGGATCTACAAGGAAATCAAAAGAGCTGAAAAGAAAAAAACAAACAGACCCATTACAAAATGGGCAAAAGATATGAATAGACAGTTCTCAAAGAAGACATACGAGCAGTCAACAGATACATGAAAAAATGTTCAGCCTCACTAGTCATCAAAGAAATGCAAATTGGAAGGCTGAGGCGGAAGGAGCGCGGGAACCCAGCAGGTTGAGGCTGCGGTGGCCGGGAGCGGCCACTGCACTCCAGTCTGGGCAACAGAGTGAGACTCCAACTCAAAAAAAAAAAAAGAAAGAAAAAGAAATGCAAATCAAAACTATACTGAGATACCACCCAACTCCAGTCGGAATGGTCATTATCAATAACTCAAAAAATAACAGATGCTGGAGAGGATGTGGCAAAAAGGGAACACTTCTACACTATTGGTGGAAATATAAAGTAGTACAGCCTCTTTGGAAAACAGTGTGCCAATTCCTAAAAGTTCTAAAAATTCACCTTCCTTATGACTCTGCAAATCCCTTACTGGGAATATACCCAGAAGATCTCAAATCACACTATAAAAAGCATACCTGCACACATATGTTTATTATAGCATTGTTCACAATAGCAAGAATGTAGAATCTATTGTACTGCCTATCAAAAGAGGACTAGATAAAAAAATGTGGTACATATACACAATGGAATATTATGCAGCGATAAAGAAGAACAAAATCATGAACTTCACAGCAAACTGGATAGACTTGGAGTCTATAATACCGAGTGACCTTTCACAGAAACAAAGAACTGAGTATCACATGTTCTCATTCATAAGTGGACTTTGAACAACTATGGTAATACTGTAAGAAAAGGATTGCAAGTAGTGGGAAATGTGGGGACGGGGGAAGGATTGGGGAGATGGTATTGGCAGTAGTGGGAATCTGCCTGAGGAAGGAGGTCACACCTCATCAACAAGGGTAACTGCACAATGAATATTTGTATGCCTAACCCTGAATTGTACCCCACAATTTTAAAATTAAAAATTAAAAAAAAAAAGAAAAGAGAAAATCCACATGTAAGCGAACCTATGCAATTCAAACTTGAGTTGTTCAAGGGTCAACTGTATTCTACTGGAATTCAAATAGAAATATCATATTATCACCGTTTTATGAAACACAGAAGGATTAAGTTGGATTATTTCTGCTCAGTGATGGGCAGCCATATTTAGAAATAAAAATCTAAAATAATAAAATGTATAGAATTTTGGTGTCATAAACAGAACCACAACCATTTTTACAAAGATGGTAATATTACAAGGATAAGAAATTTAATAATATCACCTAACTGATAATATTCATTGGTCTCTGAAAATATATTTTTATAGTACATAGTACGGCCTCTTATTTATTTGTCATAATATTACCAAATATTAATGTCTTATGGAAAGTATTGCTGCATTTTTCATTTGAAAACTACATGAATGTTATGAAAACTGGGAGAAAGTGCAACCAAAAAATATATCCAAATGCTCTAAACAGTGACAACTGTTTTAAAGTAATTTGTTTCTAGATCTTCCAAAAAAACACTGTGTTTCATTTGATGAATTGAAAAGAATACTGAGACCCTGAATTAAATAAAATGGGAGTAATTTCACCATTTTATGCAAATATAGGATGTAAGAAGCAAATGATAAGTAGAATAATTTTCACTCATGCAACAGGAAACACATAATGATTTGAAGGAAAAGAAACCACAAATAATGTGAAAATAACAAACTACTTACATGGAAAGTTCTAGGTGTTTTGAACAGTCAAAAGTATTCAAAAGTTGTTTTTAAAAAAATTAATTTAGCCGTTAATATTTTGGACATTTTTTCCTGTGGGGATGTTTAATCTAAGTTACATAGAAATTTACTCAAGAAAATCTATCCAATTTTATGATAATCTGAAATCTGAAATCATTAAATACCATTTTTTTTTCTGCCTACCTTCAGGCAGGAGTTTGGGCTATTAATATTCTTCTTATTGTTTCTTTTCCTCTTATTAAAACCAGAGAATTATAGAGCTAACAAGAGATACTTTTAGATATTTATAAGCTATTAATTGAATAATAAATGTTTTATTACATAAAATAAATAAATAAATGAGTTTAGACAGTCAGTCACTTAGATTACTTTCTACAATAAGAAATATTAACTTAGCGGGGCTCAGTGGCTCAGCCTGTAATCCCGCGTCTTGGGAGGCTGAGGCGAGTGGATTGCCTAAGCCCGCGGGTTCGAGACCCGCCTGGGCAACTTGGCGAGACCTCATTTCTATAATAAATCAAAAATTAGCCGGGCGTGGTAGCGTGCGCCTGTAGTTCCAGCTACTTGGAAGGCTGAGGCGGAAGGATCGCCACAGCTCAGCAGGTCGAGGTTGTGATGGCCGGGAGCAGCCACTGCACTCCAGCTCCAAAAAAAAAAAATTAACTTTCTCTCTGTCATTTGTCTACCATTTCTGTGTACAATTTTTGCACTACACAGCTACATCCAGTACATACAGGTACTCAAGGACAGCTTTTGTAAGCAGGAAGAAGCAATAAACAACAGAGGCTAATTTAAATGGTTTTGCAAATACTATAGAAGCTTAACTGATTTGCATTTTAGAAAGTGGACTGGATTTTAAAAATTTGGTACATATATGCTATGGAATATAACACAGCCATAAAGGACAAAATTATGAACATCACAGCAACTTGGATGAATTTAGAGTCTATAATACATCATGATCTATCACAGAGACAAAGAATTGAGTATCACATGTTCTCACTCATAAGCAGAGCCTGAACAATTATCATATTATTATAAGAAAGGGATTGGCAGTAGTGGGAAACTGCCAGGGGGAAGCATACTACGTCAATAAGAGTATCTGATCTCAAACCAGGTGAACTGGGGACCAAAGTGAGGCCCAGACTTTACCTGTACAATGACTATTTGCATACCTAACCCTGAATTGTACCCCTCTTTAAAGTAAAAATTTTAAAATTTAAAAAAAATCCTAAAACTTGTATGAAATCATTAAAGACCCCAAATAACAAAGCAATCTTGAGCAAAAAGAGCAAAACTTGAGGCATCACACTATTTGATTTGAAAATTTATTATAAAGTTATAATAATTCAGTAATATATAATATAGATAATGGTATAAAAACAGATATGCTGACCAATGAACAGGATAGGAAAACAAAAATAAACCCAAATACTTATGGCCAACTGGTTTTTGACGGATGAGCTAAGAACACACATTGAGCCAATGATAATCTCTTCAATGAATGATACTAAGAAAATTGAATATCCAAGAGGAAAAAAAATTAAAATTTGGCTCTTATTTCAAATAATTTGTAAAAATCAACTTAAAATGGGGGAAAAAAAAACCCCTAAGTTTATGATCTGAAACTGTACAATTACTAGAAAAAAACATAGGGTACAGGCTCCACAATCTTGGTATGGACAATAAGTTCTTTTTTTTTTTTTTTTTTTGAGTTGAGTCTCACTCTGTCACCCAGACTGGAGTGCAGTGGCCACTCCTGGCCACCGCAGCCTCGAACTGCTGGGCTGCAAGGATCCTTCTGCCTCAGCCTTCCGAGTAGCCAGAATTACAAGCATGCGCTACCATGCCCGGCTGATTTTTTATTTATTTATTGTAGAGATGAGGTCTCGCT
>NW_007062126.1:443193-497930 GCF_000164805.1 Carlito syrichta
GTCTCGCTGTCCAGGCGGGTCTCAAACCCATGGGCTCAGGCAATCCACTCACCTCAGCCTCCCAAAGGTGCTGGATTACAGGCTGAGCCACCGAGCCCGGCGACAATAAGTTCTTAGATAGTATTTCAAGAGCACAGGAAATAAAAGCAAAAGTAGACAATTGAGATTTCAACAAACTAAAAAAGGTTTGGACAGTAAATGAAACAATTTATAGATGGAAGCAATGGCCTGTGGATTAAGAGAAAATACTTATAAACTTTGTATCTGACAAAGGGCTAATATCAAAAATACATAAATAACTCAAACAAGTCAACACTAAGAAGCCACATTACTTGATTAAAAAATGGGCAAAGAACAAAAAAAGAAATACCTTGGCTTCTTCCTAACCAGAGATGTGAAAGACCTTTACAATGAAAACTACAAAACACTGCTCAAGAAATCAAAGATGACACAAACAAGTGGAATAATATTCCATGCTCATAGATTGGAAGAATCAACATTGTTAAGATGTCCATTCTACCTAAGACAATATATAGATTTAATACAACGCCCATCAAATTACCAGCGGCATTCTTCTCAGACCTAGAAACAACCATATAGGAATTCATATGGAAACATAAATGATCATGAATAGCCAAAACAATCCTCAGGGGAAAAAAACAAAAAACAAAAACAGGAGGTATCACACTCACACTCCCAGACTTTAAACTTTATTATAAAATTATAATAATCAAAACAGCCTGGTATTGGTACAAGAACAGGCATATAGACGAGTGGAATAGAATTGAGACTCCAGAAGCAAAACCTCAATTTCTCAACCAACTCATCTTTGACAAAGCCTCCACCACCCACTACTGGGGAGAGGAGAACCTATTCAGTAAATGGTGCTGGGAAAACTGGCTGACCATATGCAGAAGATTGAAACAGGAACCCTACCTATCACCATACACAAAAAATAACTCTAAATGGATCACAGACCTGAATGTAAAACCTCAAACTATAAGAACCTTAGAAAATGCAGAAGATACTCTTATGGAAGTTGGAACAGGCAACCAATTCCTGATCAAAACCCCAAGTGCCCATGCCACAAGAGACAAGACAGACAAGTGGGACCTCATCAAACGGACAAACTTCTGCAAAGTCAAAGAAACCATCAAGAGAGCAGGAGACAGCCCACAGGAAAAAAATATTTGCCAATTTTATATCTAACAAAGGCCTAACATCTAGGATCTACAAGGAACTCAAACATGCTGAAAAGAAAAAAAAACAAACAGTACCATTACAAAGTGGGCAAAAGATATGAATAGACAGTTCTCAGAGAAGACATACGAGCAACCAACAGATACATGAAAAATGTTCAGCCTCACTAGTCATCAAAGAAATGCAAATCAAAACTATAGAGATACACCTAACTCCAGTCAGAATGGTCATTATCAATAACTCAAAAAATAACAGATGCTGGAGAGGATGTGATGAAAAGGGAACACTTCCACACTGCTGGTGGGAGTGTAAACTAGTACAACCTTTGTGGAAAAAAGTGTGGTGATTCCTAAAGGTTCTAAAAATTGACCCTCCATATGACCCCGCAATCCCCCTACTGGGAATATACCCGGAGGAACTCAAATCACTCTATAAAAAAAACCCTGCACTTTTATGTTTATAGCAGCATTGTTCACAATAGCAAGAACATGGAACCAGACGTGCTGCCCATCAAAAGAGGACTGGATAAAAAAATGTGGAGCATATACACAATGGAATATTATGCAGCCATAAAGAAGAACAAAATCATGAACTTCACAGCAAACTGGATGAATTTAGAGTCTATAATACTAAGTGATCTTTCACAGCAACAAAGAACTGAATATCACATGTTCTCACCCACAAGTGGACCTTGAACAACTGTCGTAATACAAAAGAAAAGGATTACCATAGCAAGAAACTGTGGAGGTGTGTGTGTGTGGGGGGGAGGTGGGATTGACAGTAGGGGGAAACTGCCTGGGGAAGTGGGGGCACACCTCATCAACAAGGGTACCTGAACAATGAATATTTGTATGCCTAATCCTGAATTGTACTCCAGAATTTTAAAATAAAAAGTTAAAAAAAAAAATGGGCAAAGGATCTGAAAACATTTCTCTGAAGAAAATATATGAATGACCAACATGTTAATATAAATGAAAAACCGTTCAAAATCTCTAATCATTTGAAAACGCACATTAAAATCCCCACGAGACACTACCTCACACCTGTTAAAATAGATATAAGCAAAAGGATAAATTATAACAAGGGTTGATGAAGATGTGGAGAAAGCAGAATCCTTGTACGATGTTGAAACAAATGTAAATTAGAATATCTTATTTTTGAAAATTGTGTGAAATTTTCTAAAAATCTAAAATAAAATTCTCATATGATTCAGCAATACCAACTCTGTGTACATAGTCAAAGGAATTGAAACTGGTATATCCAAGTGGTATCTGTACTCTCATGGTTATGTCAACTGTATTCACAATAGCCAAGATATGGAAGCAATCTAAGTGTCTATAAATGAATGAATGAAAGAAATGGGGTATATTTACACACTGGAATATTATTCATACTTAAAAAGGAAAAAAAAATTATGTCATGTATTCCAACATAGATGGAACTGGAAGATATTATGTTAATTTAAATAAGCCAAGCACCGAAAGACAGTTATTGTATGATCTCATTTATATGTGGAAACTAAAGAAGTCGGCCTCATAGAAATCAAGGGTGGAACCTGGTTACCAGAGGCTGATTGCAGAGAGGGAAAAGAATGGAAAAAGGGGAGTTGCTGATTAAATGGTCCAAATCATGTTACAAGTCTATAGTAACCAAAATAGCATGGTACTGGTAGAAAAGACACATAGACTAGCGAAACAGAATTAAAAAATCAGAAGTAAACCCAAATACTTACAACCAATTGATCTTCAACAAAGCAGAGCAAAACATACAAGTGGGGACCCCCCAAAAAATTAGGATTACTTTTTTGGAGGGTGGACCCTTGTTGGACAAGTTTCCCCTGCTAAGTGTTCTAGAAATCGACTGGCATCAATGTACTAGCCAGTGTTGTTGTAAAAAGCTGCATTCAGATTCAGTGATTATTTTTGAAGATTATTTCAACTGTTCGCTCATTTCATGGTGGGTGACTTAGGAGCACATTTGCCCATAGCGCACTGAGGATTCAGCAGTTTTTGCCCCCAAAAATGGCAGGCATGGTCCCTATGCCCCACCCTCCCTATTCACTGAATCTCACCCTGAGTAACCTTTTTATTGTTTCCCTGGATCAAAAAAGTCCCCAAAGGGAAACGTTTTGTCAATGTGGAAGAGGTGAAACCAAAAACAGAAGCACTAAAAGGAATCAAAATTGAGGAGTTCAAACACTGTTTCAGCAATTGAAAAAATGTCTTAATCGGTATATTCCATCCAACAGAGAATACTTTGAAGGTGACATGCTTAAACATGTAAGAATAAATACAACATTTTAAATAAATAAATTCGTTTTATGCCGGGCTTGGTGGCTCAGCCTGTAATCCCGCACTTTGGGAGGCCGAGGTGAGTGGATTGCCTGAGCCCGTGGGTTCGAGACCCGCCTGGGCAACTTGACGAGCCCTCATCTCTACAATAAATTTTTTAAAAAATGAGCCGGGCGTGGTAGCGCGCGCCTGTAGTTCCAGCTGCTTGGAAGGTTGAGGCGGAAGGATTGCCAGAGCCCAGCGGGTTGAGGCTGCGGTGGCCGGGAGCAGCCACTGCACTCCAGTCTGGGCGACACAGTGAGACTCCAACTCAAAACAACAACAACAAAAAAGAAATTGTTTTATGAAAGTTCTCCCCTCATACACTGGGAAAAGAACAGCCTATTCATTATATGGTACTGGTAAAACTGGATAGCCGCATGCATAAGAATGAAACTGGATCCTATCTCTCCTACATACAAAAATTAATTCAAGAGAAATTAAAAGCTTAACCGTAAGACCTGAATACATAAAAGTTCTAGAAGAAATTCTAGGAAAAGCTCATCTGGACACTGACCTAGGTAAAGAGTTTATGTGAAAGACCCCAAAAGTAAATAGGACAAAAATAAAAATTTAAAAATGGAGCCTAATTAAACTAAAAAGTATCTACGTAGTCAAAACAAACAAACCAAAAACTAACTAACAAAAATAGCAAATAGGTAGCCTACTGAATGGGAGAAAATATTTGCAAACTATACATCCATATCTACATAATTTACAAGAAACTCATACAAATAAACAAGGAAAAGAAAAACACACATTAAATGGTGGATAAATGATAAAAATAGACATTTCTCAAAATAAGAGGTACAAATGGCTAACAAATATATGAAAAAATGCTCAACATCATTCACTAATCATCATGAAAAAGCAAATTAAAACCACAGTGAGATCCTAACTACCTTACTCCAGTCAGAATAGCCATTATCAAAAAGTGAAAACACTATGAATGTGGGCACAGAAGCAATTAAAAGGAAATGCCTCTATACTGTTAGTGGGGATGTCTATGAGTATAATCTCTATGAGTATATCTCTATGGAAAATAATGATTCTTAAAGAACTAAAAATAGATCTATTATTTGATCTGGCAATCTCACTACTTGGTATCTATCCAAAGAAAAAGAGGTTGTTATGCAAAGAAGACACACTCCCTCACATAAGCACAATTTATAATTGCAAAGATGTGAAATCAATCTAAATGTTTATCAACCGATCAGTAAATACAGAAAATGTGGTATATGTATATGTAACACACACACACATGCACACACACACACGTCTCCATCCATCCTATGGAATACTATTCAGACATAAAAAATAATGAAATAATGTCATTTGCAACAACTTGGATGGAGTTGGGGGCTATTATCCCATGCTACGTAATGCAGGCATGAGAAACCAAATAGTGCATGTTCTCACTTATAAGTGGGAGCTACGCAGGAGATCCACAAAGGCATATAGAATGGTGTAATGGACACTGGAATCTCAGGGGTGACGGTGGATGGGTTAGGGGGGTGGGATGAGTAATAATAAAATACCAATCAAGTACAATGTGCACAAGTGAGGGTGACAAGTACACTAAAAGTCCAAACTTCTTTGCCACTATACAATACACCCATGTAGCCCAAACTTACTTGTACCCCTAAAACTCTTGAAATAAAATAAATAAAATGTTTAAACTTTAGAAGAAAAAATGAGAGGACTGCAGAATCAGTATTGCAGTCCAGAGATATCAGCATGTGTCAGAAGAGCATAGTGGAGATGGTGAGATGTTTTGGAGCTCTAGAAAACAATTTGAAGCATGTGTCATCACAATTTTTTGACGGATAAGATGTGAGGGTAAAATAAGAGAATATTTTGAAAACTACAATGCAATCTTTTCTCTGAAAACAACTAAACTCTTTGTGGGCAAGAACGATTTCTCCACAGCGTTTACTCAGCACCAATAAAATGCTCAATAATCTTTGAAGATATTCGATTAAGAATGAATTATTTGATCACTCTAACAAAGTAGCTAAACAGATTTGGAAGCATACAAAATGAAAGCCAATTTATATAATCTATAATGATGCTATAAGATATTTGATGAGGAGGATTATAGTATTTTGTGGCAAGGACTTAATATAATATCAAAAAGTTTTTAGAATCAATTTCTCAGATGGGGTAGTGTAATGAAAGAATAGATGGCATGAATATTTATAGCATATATGTGAAGGCTAAAGTGAATATCAATGATAAAATTAAATTTCTTGAGGTGGAAAGTTATTCAGTTTATGGTGACTCAACATGCCTTACTTAAATAATTAAAAGACATGAATAGGGTTTTGTAAGTCTGATCAGAAATGTATAACTAACTCAATATTTTCAAGTTCAGTTAAGAAATGTAAAAACCTGTGAAGCGATACTATATGGTAAGTTTATTTTTGTCCATATTTAGACTTGGTAACTTATCACATTCATCTGAGTGATTGTAATTTCTTATGAAAACAAATGCCAATTTCTTGTTACATGATGATTAATTTTATACGACAACTTTTGTAGGGTATGGCACCCAGTTATTTATTCATACATTATTCTAAGTATTTCAGTAAATATATTTTGTAAAGATACTTCGTGGATGTGATCAACATTTGTAGCAAGCAGACGTTAAATAAAAGAAATCCCCTCAATAATGTGAGTAAGCTTCATGTACTCCATTGAAGTTCTTAAGAGAAAAAATCTGAGGTTTTCTAGAGAAGAAGAAGTCAGACTTCAAGACTGCAGCATTAACTCCTGTCTGAATTTTGTCTTTCATCTTTTCTACAGATTCTGAACTTGCCAGTCCCCACAATTGTGACAGCCAGATACAGCTATAGCTATAGGTAGATGTTTATCTATCTTTTCCTATCTCTCATTTATCTATCTATATCAGTCTATCTTTCTATCTATCATCTATATCTATATCTATTCTCATGCTGCAGGTAGTCATAAACAATCATTTTTTAAACATTGGCTTTCACCAGCAATGATAATGAAAGAAATACTAGAAATATTTGCCGGCAGCCTACAATAATATAGTAATCACACAGCAGTTAAATTTGAACTTATGATAAAATTAAGAAAGCCAGAGAAAATTGTTAGCAAATTCTTGATGAGATGATTCTAGTCTCAAGCTCTAGAATCAGACAGTCTGTGTCCAAATTCTGGTCCTGCCAATTATAGGGCTCTTTGACAAGCTACTGGTTTCTCAGAATCCCAGTTTCCCATCTGCATAATGACATTAGTAATGATGTCTACAGCATAGAGTGTTGCAAAGATTTAATGAGGTCCTGGATTTAAAATGTTAGCAAAATGTCTTGAATACAAAGAACACTCAATACATTTAGTGGTCATTACCATTTCTCAGTTTTAGAGGGGAAATTATACCAACTGTGGATACATTGATAAATTAAATAACAGGAACCTGATTGCAAATATCTTCCTGATACCTAAAAGAGAAAAACAAATGCCAGGTATGTGAGTAAAACTACACTATTTCTAATTAGTAAATTAAAGCTATACTCATAGGGGAAAACAAACAAAATAATCACTTGAGGGAAACATCTAAACCCAAATTGGCAAGTCAGATGCAAATCAGAAATTGAAAAAGCAAAGATAAATTTAATAAATACTTTATAAAGAACTCCAAAGGCAATACATGGTAATGAGCAGTTGGTCAGACGAAGTCGAAAAAATACCTTTGCTTTTAGTTCACCATTTTATTGTAAGTAAGAAGGAAGTAGCAACCTTGCCTACTGAAAAAAAAAAAAAGAAACAAAAACCTATACCCATGGTTTTCTATCTACTGGTAGTCACACTTCAGACACAATTTGTTTTTCTTTTTGGCAGCCATTGGGAACATGGGTGAGAGCAAGTAGAGTATTGCAGTCAGGTGTTCCAGTTTATGTGTGTAGGCTATCTGGTCTTATCTATGGCTGGAAACAAAAATATATTTGCTTGGAATAGAGACAGAAAGGCAAATGAGGATGAATAAATTTCCCATAATTGGTGCAGCTCCCTGACAATGAAACCCTGAGTGGAACAGGAAGTAAAGCATTGCTTATTTCCTTGCTACTTCTTCTTAGCAAACATCATAGGAGGCTATTGCTGCAACAGTAAAGTGAATTAAGATATAATGGAGTAGTATGTAGAGTTGAATATGCTAATAATTTTCCCTGATTATAATCATCTTCAAGGAATTACCGGATTCAGTATTTGAGAATTGCAATTAAAGTTTGCAAAGAGTGTTCCATAATGAAGTTCAAATGCAAAATGCATTTTTTAAAAATCTCAGTATTTCTGTGCTGCACACAAACTCCCAAATATAATATCCTAACAAACTTATTTTATATTTGTTTTAATAAGGAAATATAGCAAATTGTTTTAGCATTATGACATTCTTTTGTATGCTAATCACTGGTAATAGTTGTAGATTAATTAGATGAATTAATTATAAATCATATTTTGGAAGATTTTTTAAAAGTTGCTTTTGTCAACCCCACAAAGCCATTCAACTTTGAAAATTTTTACTAAAGTAAAAAAAACTAGTAACAACAGTCAGCTATTTTGCGTCCAGTAAAGAATATACTCTGGCACAGCTGCCTGAGTTCATTAAAACACACACACGCGCGTGCACATGCACACGCACACACACATTTTCCCCTTATCCTTTTCAAAGTGTTAAAAAAAAATCTATCCAGATGTGGAGAATAACCTTGAATAATTATTTAAAACACCAGAGATAATTTTAACATGCTCAAGCTCCAGCACCCTTGACAAGCTGCTGACATTTCCTACCCTACACAGACTTCCTCCTCACCCTACTTGGTTCCAATGCTCCATGACACAATGTCACTACCACCTTCCTTTGCAGATACCTGCCTTGCTCTTCTGTACCTAACAGCATTTGTTGTGAATTATTCAGAAAAAAAAAAAACTGGTAAAATCTAGTTTCTCTGGGGATTATTTTAGTGTATTATTGTGGCTATCACTTGATTTGTAGTGCAGTCCCAAATCTCCATTCTAGGCAGACAGGAGACTTTATGGAAAAACACCAAGCAAAACCAAAACATTTTGAAAGGGCTATTTTATTAAATGAATCCTGGACACAATACACACTGTTTGAAATTGCTTACAAATTATAAGTAATAAATAATTATTTCTTTACCAGACCAAACACACATTTTATCCAAGACTGGAGCTGTCTCAATTTTGTCTCTGCTTTCTTTCTTTTTTTTTTTTTTGTCTTTTTTTCTTTTCCATAAGCAGTCAGAGATGTTAGAAATTAATGATTTCTGGAGTAAACCAATACATGAGTCCAAACATACACTTAGGAACGGGGGTACCTTCTGAGAAATGTATAAGAAAATTTTGTCATTATGTGTACTACATAGAGTGTATTTACATGAGTCTGCATGGTATAGACTACTACATACCCAGGCTATATGGTATAGCCTATTGTTCTAGGGTACAAACCTGTCTAGCATGTTACTGTACTGAATACTCTAGGCAATTATAACAAAATGGAAAGTATTGTGATTCTAAATGTTCCTAAACATAAAATGGGTACAGTAAAAATAAAGTATTATAATCTTATGGGATTATCATTTTATATATGGTTCACTGTTGACCAAAACATCATCCTGTAATGCATGACCGTATATACATTTTGTGAAACAATATGAGAATCTGTCCAACTATATTGGATCATGTCTTTCATCAGAATCTCTATGTTTATTTATCTGATAATGCGTTTTATTGTTCAACTATTGATGAACTACGATGTGTAACAAACAATCACAAAATTACAGTGGCTTATAAAAACTAGCACTATTTTCCTATACCTGAGTTCAAGACATAGTGTGGACAGCTATGTTTAAGGCAGCAGGTGTGTTTCAAAACAGCTCCATGTGCTTCTCGTTCTGGGCAAAGATGCTACATGGGACAGGTTTTTCTCATAAAGAACAGAAGGAACACAAGTAAACAAGGAAAACATTGTCAGCACCTTATGGTCTCTCCTAACATCCTATTTTCCAGTGGGGTCAGGATGCATAGTCCACTAAAAGTATACCATGGCAAAAAATAGTGACAAAAGAATTGCAAAAAAAAATTAATTCACT
Source organism: Carlito syrichta (assembly GCF_000164805.1). NCBI lineage: Eukaryota > Metazoa > Chordata > Mammalia > Primates > Tarsiidae > Carlito > Carlito syrichta. The sequence goes on from NW_007062126.1 coordinate 452,861, forward strand.
CTTTTGCAGAGTTAATCTCCAAGTTATATCTAGCTATTACAGTGTTGATACACTGTTAAAGCACTCAACACAGAAATTATTTTCCCTAGATTTCACATACAGTATAGTCTCCTGGTACAAAAACCTTTCCAACTTAGGGGAAATGTTGATAAAACTCAGTGTAAATACTGCAATTTTTAATAAAAGCAGTGTCCTGCTTTAATGAAGAACTCTAATTTTTACATTAGATGCGACCATGTCCTTGAATTCCCAGCCAATAATATCTAGTAATACATTTTTAACCATGTTAACATAAAAGTATCAAACAAACATTGAAAACTAAAGAAAGGAACACTCTCTAAGTTTGAACAATTTCCCTGATATATTTTCAAAAGTCAAAATTCATTATATTTAGAGTTATGGGATAGTATGGTATTGTTTGATAAAAATGTCACAATTGCTCATCACTTTGAAGTGGCTCAATAGCTGTGAAATTCTAGGTGAGCCAACAATCTATCATGAAAAGTCCAAAAAGTTTCTTCTTGGATCAATTACTTTATAGATTGATCATAAAAAGATTCATTATAAACTACCATGGTTTTCCTCATATATGGAACAGAAGATTTAAAGTTGGAAACATGAAAGTCGAATCTTAGACTTTCAAGGAGTGTAGGATGACCAAATAATTCAATTTGAGAAGAGTATCAATTTGCATCAAGTAACTATAAAAATACTTGTTAATGAATAAGTGCTTGGAAAACATTTATATGAACATTCTTCTTATTATTATCTAAGCCATGTAATCCTCTAGACTTCACATTATATAAAGGCCCTCTGTCTATATACATGCTTACAACTTTATCATTAGTTTCTAGCATTGAATTAAAAAGATACATCATTATCTTAGAAACTCATGCTTGCCAAGAATGCAGGAAGATGGAAGTAGAGCCATTAGAATTATGTGAGTCCCGGTGTAAGCGAGTGTATGGAAAATTTTGCATAGATGTCTGTGAGTAAGTGGGCACGTGAATGCCTGACTGAGTGGGGACTAGGGAGCAAATTGCTAGGACTCTCCCGGTGAAGTGGCTGGTGCCCCAGCTGCTCTACTTGGACCCTAATGCTTTCCAGGGTGCAGAAACCAAGCACCACTTTTTAAAATCAGCAAAGCCCTTCCTGGGAAGAAGCTTCCAGGGGTGATTGCTGGCTCCAGGCTCTGTCTCACCATGGCAGCACTTGGACTGGCAGAAGGAGCTGTGGAGGGAACACAGCAAGGAAGGTCAGAAAGCAGAGACCCACTTGAGAAGATGAAACAGGCACCTTCCACTATCTTGGAAACTGGAGAGGAAAGTACTCTGGCTTGCTCACCATGGAGCAACACACTTGATCTCCACAACTGTTGATTAACTACTCAGGGGCTGACCATAGCCCAGAGGGAATTTTCCCAAAGCACAAACTTGGGAGGGACAGGATGAGGACTGAGTCTCAGGGGCCCCACTCCCTACCTTGATTCAGCCAGGGGACAAAAGGTGTGACCAGAACAGGATGAGGAAGACCAATAAAGACATCAGCGATAAGTCTGGGATTGACCACACCCTCTTCTTCCCTGCCATCCTCTGAAAGTCAGACCCACACAGATGAGGCACAACAAGGAGGGACGAATCCAGGCAGAGTCTAAACATCAGCCATAACAGGAGAACTCTACTCCAGGATAAGCCTGGCTGAAGTGCCCCCCATCAGCACCTTGGGAAGAGACAATCATATATCTCCCCAATGGAGAGGATCCCCTGACCATACGAGTGTAGGAGGAGAGAACTGAAGCTCCATCCAGACCCACCACCTCCTCCTCCTTCCCCACCCAACACTGGGGAGATTGTGAATGAGGCTGCTCTGTAGGAGACATTAGAGGGCCTTACCTGTATGCAACTGAGAGGAACAATTACACAACCTGCCACAGGGCAGGTTGTTTTTTGGTTTTTGTGGTTTTTTTTTTTTTTTTTTTAATTTTTTGTCTTTTCTTTTTCCTTTGTGAATGAATGTGTATCTGAAGTTTTGATCTGTATTGCCCACAAAATTTTTTAATTTTTCTTTTTTTTCTTTCTTCTTTCTTGATGTGTTGTCTGTTTGTGTGTATACATGAATGACTGAGTGTATCTTTCATTTTTTTGTCTTTTTCTGTTGTTGCTCTTTTCTTCTTTTAATATGATGTGTGTGTGTGAGTGCATGTGTGAGGGTTTGATTTGAATTCCTTTTTTTCTCTTTTCTTTTTGTCTTCTCCTTTCATTTTGGGGTGTGTGTGTGTGTGTGTGTGTGTGTGTGTGTGTGTGTATTTATTTATTTTTGCTTTGGTTTCTGCTTTTGTTTTTCTGTGCTCTTTAGTTTTTAAGAAAATTTTGTCCATCCTATTTCATTCTACTTTTCTGTGTTCTCTTCATGGCTGTTACTGTATCTCGGACTCAGGGAGTACAAACATGTACCCATTGCACTGTCATATAGAGTTGTGGTGGAGAGTGGGACTCAGGGAAACCATATTGCAGAGAGTGAACATTGTAATTTGCAAGTAGTTACTGAATTCTAGCTTCCAAATCTCCACCATATTTACACTCAAAACTACAAGAGACAGCTCTGACTCACAGTGCTATTTCAAAATAGAGCAAATTCAGAGTCCATATCAACGAAGAATAGAGGACCGAGCAAACATCAAAAATGAAAACCCCTACCACTGCCACTGAATAACAGAACTAAAGAGAAAAGTAAGAGATCTAATATAAGTGAGGAAATTTTAATGGAAAACACAGGTAATTCTGAGTTTACCAAAGAGACAACACCTGAAAAATCAGAGTTCAGAGCCCAAACAATGGAAGTCACCACCCATTGGTCCCAGAATACAACAAGGAGTAGAGAATGGACAGAAAGAGTGAATAAGAATCAGGAAAGAAAATATGCAACACTAAAAGAACTTGTAACAGAGATTTTGGGCGTTAAGAATTTCAGCCAGGAAATAAGCAAGATGAGACATGTGGAAAGCAGAACAAATCAAGCAGAAAGAATAATATCAGAACTTTAAGACCAAAACATGGAATTAACTCAATCTGTAAAAAACACAGAAAGAAAACTCAGAAAGAAAAAACAAAGCCTCCAAAAGATGTGTGATTATAGGCAGAACTTATGCCTGATTGGTGAAGAAATGGTATGAAGAAAGGGAAATGAAGAGCACCTTGGAGCAATTATTGCAGGGGATTATCCAAGAAAATATTCCCCATCTAACCAGAGATGTAACCATCCATACACAAGAGATTCAGAAAATCCCCACAAGACATCAAGTAAGAAGGCTAACCTCCAGGCACATAGTAATTCACCTACACAAAGTAGGTACAAAAGAAAAATCCTAAAGGCAGCAAGAGAGATAAGTCATACTGCCTACCGGGGAAAACCAATCAGAAGAGTAGCAGACCTATTGGTAGAAACACTACATGGTAGAAGGGACTGGACTCCAATAATCAAAGTCTTCAAAGATAAACAATTTCAACCTAGAATTTCATACCCAGCCAAGCTCAGCTTCTTAAGTGATAGAAAATTTAAATCCTTCCAGCGATCCAATCACTAATAGATTAAGTAGCTCCCAGACCAGCACTACAGGAGATGCTTAAAAAGGTATTAAGCACAGATGGAAGGAAAAAAGAATGACCATGCACTTAGTAAGAGGACAGCAGAACACAGAATCAGCAGAGAATATTTTGTGACTAAAAACTTAAAAACACACACTTACATCAACCCAAAAGTCAAAAGAAAACAAACACACAAAGAAAAAACTTTAACAGAACCTCATAATGGGGATAAATAATCACATTTCAATGATTAGTCTGAAGGTAAATGGACTAAATGCAACACTGAAAAGACACAGAATAGCAAGCTGGATAAAAAACCATAACTCAATAATATACTGCATCTAGTAAAGTCATTTCACCACAAGGGATGCACACAGACTCAAAGGTAGATGATGGAAAGTGAATTTCCAGGTAAATGGATCACAAAAGAAGGCAGAAATTGTGATCTTAAAATCAGATAAAACAACCTTTAAACTATCAAAAATTTAAAAAGTTACAGAAGGACACTGCATAATGATAAAAGATTTAATCTGTCAATGAGAAATATACATTCTAAACATAAATGCACCAAACACAGGAGCATCAACATTTATAAAGCAGCTACTAAGTAAACAAAAAAAACGATATTGACTCTAACACCATTATAGCTGGAGACTTAAATAACCCACTAACAATCCTAGCTAGATCATCAAGGAAAGCAATCAACAAAGAGATTCAAAACCTTAATTTGCTACGTGACCAATGGACTTAATAGATACCTACCGAACACTCTGCCCCAAAACCACAGGATATACATTCTACTCATAACCACACGGAACATACTCCAAGATTGACCGCATACTTGGCCGTAAATCAAACATAACCAAATTTCACAAGATTGAAATATTGCCATGCAACTTCTCAGACCACAGTGGAATAAAAATAAATATCAACACCAATAAAATTTCCCAAAACTCACAAAAACATGGACAATAAACAACATGATGCAGAACAACTCCTGGATCAACAAAGAAAATAAAACAGAAATTAAAATATTTCGGGAAACAAACAAAAACAAAGAAACAGCTTACAAATCCTCTGGGATGCCATGAAAACAATTCTAAGAGGAAAAATTATATCTCTATGAGTACACATAAAAAAATGGAAATATCACAAGTTAAAAGCCTAACAAATCATGTAAGGGAGCTGGAAAGATAAGACCACCAAAACCCTAACTTTAGCAGAAGAATCCAGGTCACCAAAGTAAAAGCCAAAATATGGGACATAGAAGACAAAAATATCATAGAAAAAATTAATAAAACAAAAAGCTGTTTCTTCGAAAGAATAAACAGTATTGATGGATCTCTAGTCAGAATGAGCAAGAGAAAGAGAGAACAAGCCCAAATAAACACAATCAGAAATGCAAAAAGTCATATCACAGCTGACCCTGAAGAAATACAAAGGATAATCAGAGGTTACTATGCACACTTGTATGGAAACAAGCATGATAAGCTAAATTAAATGGAGAACTTTCTGACATCACACAACATCCCAAGGTTGTAACAAGAAGACCCTGAAACAATAAACAGACCAATAACAACCCAGGTAATTGACTCCCTCATAAGAAACTACCTACAAAAAAACGGCATGGACCAGATGGTTTTTCAGCATAATTGAACAAAACATACTTCCTAGAATCTTGTTGAAAATTTTTGCATCTATGTTCATTAGAGATACTGGTCTGTAGTTCTCTTTTTTTGTTGGATTCTTTACTCAGCTTGGATATCAGTGTGATGTTGGCTTTGTAAAATTATTGGGGAGAATTTCATCTTTCTCAATTGCCTGGAATACTTCTAATAGCATTGGTATAAGCTTCTTCTTGTATGCTTTGTTCAATTCTGCTGAAAAACCATATGGTCCATGACTTATTTTTGTAGGTAGACATGCTCATTAATTGGAAGACTCAACATTGTTAAGATGTCCATCCTACCAGAGGCAATCTGCAGATTCAAGGAAATACCTATTAAATTTTCAAAACATCATTCTTCTCAGACCTGGAAACAACAATACCAAAATTCACATGGAAACATAAATGACCACAAGTAGTCAAAAAAAAATGCATAGCAAAATAAACAAAACAGGAGGTATCACTCTTCCAGACCATAAACTTTACAATAAGACTATAATAATCAAAACAACCTGGTGTTGGTATAAGAACAGGCATATGGACCGATGAAACACGGTAGAGATCCTGGAAGCAAAATTTCAATTTCTCAACTAAGTCATCTTTGACACAGCCTCCACTAACAACCACTGGGACCTATTATATAAATGGTGCTGAGAAAATTGGCTAACCACATGCAGAAGACTAAAAGAGTACCCCTACCTAGCACCATACAAAAAAAATCAACTCTAAATGGATCAAAGACCTAAGCATAAAACTTCAAACTGTCAGATCTTAGAAAAAGCAGGAGACACCATTGAAATTGGAGTAGGCAACCAATTCCTGATCAAACCCCCCAGAAGTCCATGTCATAAGAGAAAAAGTAAACAAGTGGGACCTCATTAAATTGAAAAGCTTCTGCAAAACAATGGAAACCATCAATAGAGCAGGGAGGCAGACTATAGAATGGGAAAAAATATTTGCCCACTGTATATCTGACAAAGGCCTAACACCCAAGATCTACAAGGAACTCAAACATACCAAAAGGAAAAACAAAACAAAAAATCACACACACAATCACATTAAAAAGTGGGCAAAAGACATGGATAGACACTTCACAAAAGAAGATATATAGGCAGCCAACAGACACGTGAAAAAGTGCTCAGCCTCACCAATCATCAGAAAAATGCTAATCAAAACCACATTTTGGTAACCTAACCCCAGTAAGACTGGCCATCATTAATAAAACAAACAACAACAGGTGCTGACGAGGATGTGAAGAAAAGGAAATGCTTCTACACTGCTGGTGGGAATGCAAATTAATTCAACTTCTATGGAAAACAGTGTGATGATTCCCAAAAGAACTAGAAATTGACCTTCCATGTGACCCAGAAATTCCCCTACAGGGAATATAACCAGAGGAACTCAAAACATTCTATTAAAAAGATGCCTGCATATCCATGTTTACTGTAGCAATATTCATAATAGCAAAAACATGGACCCAATCATGTTGCCCATCTAAACTGGACTGAATTTCTAAAAATGTGGTACATATACAAGATGGAATATTATGCAGCTATAAAGAAAGACAAACATATGGACCTGCATAACTTGGATGGACTTAGAGTCTATCATCTTCAGTGATCTGTCACAGAAACAAAGAACAGAGTATTCTGTGTTCTCACTCATAAGTGGCCTCTGAACATTTACCATAATACTATAAGAATGGGCGTGGCAGTAGCAGGATACTGCTGGGGTCGCAGTGGGGGTGGGGACATGACATCAATAAGGCTACCTGATCTCAAACCAGGTACAGTGGGGACCAAAGGGAGGCCCAGTGTTCACCTGTTTGATGACCACTTGATACCTAATCTTGAATTGTAACCCATATCTTTAAAATAAAATATATTAAAATAAAAAGAAACTTAAAGTTATTTTCTAAAGATTGAGTGCGAAGCAGGAATGATTAAAAATGATAAATAATTTTATTAAAATTGGTCATCAATTTTTTTTCCAATCGGTTCCATCAAGAAAGAAAATTGACATATATTTCAAATGAAGGAATTTTAACCAAGTGAAGACCTAGAAGGGTGGGGGTAGCATAGAGAGAACAAAAGGATAAGGTGAGGCAAATAGAGGCTAGCAAGAACCCAAGTTTTTGAGACTGGTAGGACTAAAGGAGCATTGTTTGCTAGAGAGCCCTGTGACAGTTGGAACGATATAGGAGTGACCAGCCACAGAGAACTGGTCCTGGAATGTTAAAAGTACTGCAAGAAACACACTGCTGATATATACAGAAGGCAGGAAAAAAGCCTGCTGACCTGTCTCACATTTTAATCTCTAGTCTCCTGCTAGTTTTTCCCATTGGTTAAACCCAATTGGAAGTCAACTAGCAAGAAAGCTTGGCATGCCGTGTGAAGGGATCAGACTCCCACAGACTGAAGCAGGGAGGAGAATGGGAAATAATAGATTTGAAGGGAGAAAGTTCAGCATACATCTTCCTCTCCAAGAATTATTGCTTGAATAGAGACAGGATACTCATATGAGCACAACATCATGGGTGACCATAGAGTAAGCACACAAGTCACTCAAACAAAATTGACAACGACCAGCACACAAGAACAAGGTGTAAAGCAACGAAAGTACAAGTATTTATTCTTAAAAACAAATAAAGAAAAGAAAACAAAACAAACAAAAACATGTGTGCCATCTTGAGGCAATATCAGAGGAAGACCAAAAAGTAAATTGTGGTAATTCAAGTTATACAAAATTCATATCAAAATATGCCTGTCATTAAGAAGTTGAAATCTGGGGAAACATAACAAAATTATCTTAAAAGATACAAAGTAATTTACCTGAATTGATAAAAGATGGTGTGTCTAATCTGCTAATATTTTTAAAGGTTTTTATCATGTTTTTTAGAGAAACAATCTCTTAATCACTATCAATTTTTTCTAATATCTCTTCCTGTACTACAGGTTGTGTTTTTATTATGAGACTTTCTCCAAGCATTCATAAAGAATGATAGGCATATTTTATATATAAATACCAAGTATACATTCTGTTTGCTCTAGTTTAAACGAAATAATATTATGGAATTTCATATAACAAGTTATTTTACATAGTATGAATTTTATTTTCATATTTATAGCAGATTATGTAGTTATGAGTCATTTTTATTTTTTTATTTTTTGAGTTGGAGTCTCACTCTGTCACCCAGACTGGAGTGCAGTCGCCTCCCAGTCACCGCAGCCTCGACCTGCTGGGCTCCAGTGATCCTTCCGCCTCAGCCTTCCGTATAGTAGAAATTACAGGCGCGTGCTACCACGCCCGACTAATTTTTTGATTTATTGTAGAGAGGAGTTCTCGCCTGCCCAGGCGGGTCTCGAACCCGTGGGCTCAGGCAATCCACTCACCTCAGCCTCCCAAAGGCGCGGGATTACAGGCTGAGCCACCGAGCCCAGCTTATGAGTCATTTTTCATCTTGTTCAGTAATTTGAGATAAGAGCTTCCTTTTTTATCTTTGGGAACTTAGAAACAATAGAGGAAACAAAATATATAAATTTAAAATATTCTGAATTATTGTTTACCTGGGAGTTGCACTTATCAACATACACTCTTTTTGGGGCATGAAAATTTTTTGTTAAATTGATGAAGATAAAAGTTGTTGTTCCACTTTCATCTTACTTTCAAGAATTTGTAATTGTATTCAAAAGTTTTGTAATTTTTTCCCCCAAAAGTTCAGTTAATGAAAAGTATTTGAGATCCCTGAAGTTTATATTATTTATCAAGGGGCCAAGTCCTGCCCACCGCCTGTTTTCATAAATAAAATCTCATTAAAACATAACAAATTTACTATTTATATATTATCCATGGCATTTTTCACAGTAAACAAGAGTTAGGTTGTTGCAGAAGAGACTTTATGGCCTGCAGGTTCTGAAATATTTACTAGCTGGTACAGAGAAAGTTTGTCTACCTCTGATATATAATGATGTCCTCCAATTATATTAAAAAGTAAACTTGTTTGGTATATTTTTGTCTAGCATATTTCTGGTGTAGCAACAATGATATAGAATTCTAAATAGCTACTTCATTGTATTTATTTTATTGACAGATGAAATTTAGTACCCAAAAACTTTTTGGAGAAATAAAACCATTCTTATAAAAATATGTCAAGACAGCATACAATAAATCTCTACAGATACTTGTTGAATGGAATATAATCAATTACACAATGAGGAGCTGACCAGTACATATATATTTAGTATAAATGACCCATTAATTTACTTGGTGTGGTTATAAAAACCCACCTTTATTCAGTTGCTTTTCATATTAAATTCATATTTTGGGAAAATAATATGCATTTAGCATTCCACTTCATAAAGAAAATTATGTAATTCTATGTTTTAATAGTAATATCTATTAATTGGTATCATTAGGTAGATATATTCAAAAACTATATCTGATGACTCCTAAGTATCATAAAGACCTTGTTACAAGTAAGATTATTTAAGGCAAAAACTAAGAACCAACCCCATGTCATAGTGACCCTTTCTAGAAAAACTTGTAAAAATGATCAAAGTGACTAAACCAAATATAGAGATGTGTAAACATACTTGGAAATAAAAACAATTTAGTAGAGACTGTGAAAAAACTTTATAAACTGTCAAGCAGACAAGGTGGGATTGATGCAGAAAAACACAAAACAAAATATATGTAGAAAGGGTACTTGAGTGAGGAGAAGCACATTAAGAGTTGTTCATTATGGAGGTTTTGGTCTTAGAGGCAGGGATGTACCAAGGGTCATTCTCGAGTTTATTGTGAGGGAACCTGAGCAGAAATCCTCGTGTAAGAATATGCTCCAGTCACTTGAGCCAGGCAGTAGCTACTGTGATGTTTTCCTCCTTGCTGTGAATGAAAACAAAGTGATTTCAGTTCCTCTTGGAATTGTGAGGAACTGTGACTTTCATGTTAATAATGCTAATTAGAGAAACACTCCATCCAAATGATGGAGTTTAGTTCTCTAATTCTAATGTCCTTTACCTCTTTAATTATCTGTTTTTATAAACAACAGTGCTAACTTCTAAAGCAAGTCTTGTCCAATCCAATGTTTACTAACAATGTTTACTAACAATGTTTACTAACAAGTTGTACAAGCACACTTATCAATGTGTCTAATAAGTAAACAAACATTATACACACAAACACTTGGATATATACATTTTATCTGTCTGCCTATCTATGTAACCATCTATTCATCTATCACCAATACTGAGGGAAACCTACAAATCAAAAGAAAGAATGATAATAAATTTACAGAAATAACGTACAATAAAAGTAACACCCAATGTAATTTAAAATGAAACATATAAGTCAATTAAAAATTTAATGGTAAACTTTCAAAAGGATAACTGAGCAAAAAGCTTAGGAATATGAAGTCAAAACATTTAATATCCTCAGAAATATGAATGAAGGCCTAGAATACATATAAGGAATTCCAAAAGATATCATGCATAATAAATTTTTGGACACATATTAAAACACAAAACAAAACTAAATATAAATGATAACAGTATGTATGAGTGAAGATATTATTTGTGATATAACTAAAGGGAGCAAAAACTAAAGGTTAGTTGAAGTGGGAACAAAATCTAATGTCTCATATCTCTTTCATCTTTTAAAATAAATTATAGAAGGAATGGTAGAGAATAAGTGAAAAATAATATTCAAGGATTCATAGAAAGTTCTCGAAAATAGGGGAAAACAAAAGAGAACATTCACATTCTAAAAGCCCAGTGAAAACTCATACATTGGGTAGGCAGATTAATAGTAATACAAATAAGATAATAACAACTATTCAAAAGCATTATTAAGGTTTAAAAAAGAAAAATTATTGTCTATTAACCAAAGAGAATCAATGAGAATTATCTCAGATTTCTCATTACCAAAACACACTACTATTACCTGTCTACTACTATAATAGTTACTACTACTACTAGCAATAAAATGTAACAAATTTTAAACTTTCTTAAGAAATCAACATTAGACCTAGGATTCTATAGTTATTGGTATCTTAGAGTATAATGACAAAACAAACATACTTTTAAACAAAGCAAAAGGCACTATACATGTTACCTCTTAAAGTCTTCTCTGAAAGAGCTATTAGAAAATTCATGCAATAAAATGAGCAAGTAATCCAAAAGAAAATGGCAAGCTAATCATTTATAAAACAAAAGCAGATAACTTATTGCTAAATCTAAATAAATGGTTATTTTTTGTTTATTTTATTTTATTTTTTCTTTTTTTTAAAGAATAAATACTTGTACTTTCATTGCTTTACACCTTGTTCTTGTATGCTGGTCATTGTCAATTTTGTCTGAGTAACTTGTGTGCTCACTCTATTGTCATCAATGACCTTTTGCTCATATGAGTATCCTCTCTCTACTCAGGCAATAAATCTTGAAGAGGAAGATGTATGCTGAACATCCTCCCTTCAAATCTATTATTTGTCATTCTCCTCCCTGCTTCAGTCTGTGGGAGTCTGATCCCTTCACATGGCAATGCCAAGACTTTCTTGCTAGTTGGCTTCCAGTTGGGTTTAAGCAATGGAAAAAAACTAGCAGGAGACTAGAGATTAAAATGTGAGACAGGTCAGCAGGCTTTTTTTCCTGCCTTCTGTATATTTCAGCAGTGTGTTTCTTGCAGTACTTTTAACATTCCAGGACCAGTTCTCTGTGGCTGGTCACTCCTACATTGTTCCAACTGTCACAGGGCTCTCTAGCAAACAATGTTCCTTTAGTCCTACCAGTCTCAAAAACTTGGGTTCTTGCTAGCCTCTTTTTGCCTCACTTTATCCTTTTGTTCTCTCTATGCTACCCCCACCCTTCTAGGTCTTCACTTGGTTAAAATTCCTTCATTTGAAATATATGTAAATTTTCTTTCTTGATAGAGCCTATTGTAAAAAAAAATTTTTTAATGACCATTTTTAGTAAAATTATTTATCATTTTTAATCATCCCTGCTTCACACTCAATCTTTAGAAAAAGACCTTAAGTTTCTTTTTATTTTAATGTATTTTATTTTAAAGATATGAAGTACAATTCAGGATATGGTATACAAGTGGGTAGAAAATCTGCTTGAGCAGAAGACAATACTCTAGTAAATGATAGTTTTGCTACCGTTCTGAAAGAATATGCATTCTTTTCAAACCCATGGTCTTCCATAGATGCAATAGAGTGGCTTCCATGAGAAGTAGTAGTTGGAAGCACAAATTGCACATCTCTACATATTATCACTACAGTTCATGGTCTATTAACCATTAAGAATCGTGTTAAACTAAGTATATATGAAGTGTAGAAAAACGAGTAAGCCTCTCTAAATAATTAGAACTTGAGTACAATGGATAGAAAAAATATTTTCAATCTAGATAACATTAAAAAAGGAAGAGGGGAGCATATTAATGACTTTTGCTGCCTGTCAATGCCTTCCATCCAAATACCAATAGATACATACCCGTAGTCAAAGCTTGCTTATTAAATCATACAATAATGGAGCCCTCACACTGCAATCACAGTGATTGGAGGTATTAGAAAAGATTTATGGGCTTTGACTTTGTGTTAGGTGATTTAAGGCGGGGTCAAGAAAGATAAGCTTTGCTATGGTTTAGATCTTATCGGGAAGAAGCAATAAGTACTGTATGTAAGTACTGGGTATGTTAGTGATTTTTACCTGGAAAGAAGGAAAAATGGAACCCAGCAAAAGATGCAATGCTCAAGAAGAGGCAGTCACTCATAATAGCTAAGAGACAAAGCTGTTTGGCATATTAGTAGTTTGGAAAAATGTTCTAGTTTTAATATGTACTCAAACATGACCACAGAGAAGTCTGATATCTATTTTGGTCTATCCTAGTTAGAGAGTGCCCATGTCTTATGTTGATGTTCTGTGAAGTAGTTGATGTTCAACAGAAGTACATCACAGTCTAGCTGCAAGCTAGGACAGAGTCAGCAAAATGAAATCCTGGCAGCTGATGGTCCCAGACTAGCCCTCAGCAGTCAAGGGCTGCTTTCCTCTTTCCCAAGAATATTGAAAGAGTTGATAAGAATGGTGAGCTCACTATGAAAAGAGAACTCCATACATTTTGCTTTTAAACTCACTGAAACTAATTATAAATAACAAATTTAATCTGGTAAGCAATTGGCGTAATAATGATTTTCAGTTTCTTACTCCCTAAAGTAGTACAAAAGTCAGTAACAAGGAGTGACAAACTAATGGTTTATGTTTGAATTCATTTTAAGTTTTTCTTTTCCCTTCTGCTAATCTGTTTCAATATTTATTGTTGCTTTATGCATATAGATGGTTCCTTACCCTGGGGTCATTTTATTATTATTATTTGTGAAAATTTCTCATGATCTATTTTTCAGTTGCTCCAAGGTCAATGTTAGCAGTGAGATTCCATCACTGGTATTTCTACAGAGATTTACAGGCTCCTATTGCATTTTAAAAATACCTGCACAAATATTTTCACTTTTTCTAGGAATAAACTTACATATCTTCACTGTGAATGTATTCTGAATTTTATTTTGTGGGGGTCAATCAGAAATTGCTCCACTTTTTTATTTTCTTTACTTTTTTCCCTCTCCAATTGTAGTAGAAGCCATTAAGTTATGTTTCCAGTTATCACAAGTAAGTATGCCTTGACTAAGTCAATATAAAATTAGACCTCATATTAGTAAACACATGAACACTTTTAATGCCTGGTTCCTGAGTTAATCATCCACCTAGGGTTAGTTTGCTCTGAAGTTTTGCTATTTTGCCATCAGAGAATTTTATTTGAAACCCTCATTTGGATACTTACTCTAATTTTAGCCGAAAAGAAGTTTCATAATAAACTTTGCAACAGTAAGTACTAAAATTTATAGCTATTTTGTGTGTGTATGCACACACACACACACACAAACACATACAAACATACACACACTTTACTTTGTGTAAGTTACTTGGTGTTGTTGCTTACATTTTTTCATGAAATCAGAAATTTATGAGTTTCTATCATTATACATCATCATCACAGCTTATAGGAATAAAAAAATAAAATCATATCTATAACCTGAATTATCACTAGGGGAAGAAGCTGTCACTTTTATTGTTTGAAAATGAGGGTTGATTGGCACATGTCAAAATGCAAACAAATTCAACTGAGAATAAGCTGTCAATAGGAAAGCTGCCAATTTAGGTGACACTGCGTGCGTGCTGTGTGTGTGTGTGTGTGTGTGTGTGTGTGTGTGTGTGTGTGTGTGTTTAAAGGTAGAGAGAAGGAACCTGGCTGAAGAGTGATCCTACAGCACATATTCTGCTCCTAAAGGAACAAGAGCACTTAAACAGTAAACTCTTACTAAATTTCAATTTTTGGGTTTTTCTTTTCAATTTGTTATTTAGGGAAGGTAATTGTAAGGTATCACATATTCCTGTTAATTCTTTTATAGTGTCTTTGGCCAAAGGGTAAAGGTTTGAATCTGCTACGTCTCAGGTATCTTATGTTACCTACAGTATAGCTAAAATATTATCTTTGATATTTTAGGGCATTTTTTTTTACTATTTGGTTTTTGATATTCTTTTCCTGATGCTATTTATCTTTGTGTTATTTCAAAACTTATACTCTCATTATCTTAAATGATAACATTTCAGTAATTAAAAGGATATCTAATACTATATATATAGTCTGTCCACACGATGCAGAAAAACATAGGCTCTCAAGGTCAATGTCTCCCCTGGGAATCCACTTGTAACAGAATTGGAACTAGAGTGTTGGTCCAATTCAATGTTAAGCCACTATTTTATGCTTCCTACCACAAACTGAGTTGTTGCTAGTTAAGCTATTGTATTAAAATTTTAACCAGAAAAGTATCTTTTTTAAAGCATTTTTGGAAAGCCAGTAAGAAAGAAAATATATATAATTTAAACATACATAACCATTTGTATTTTATGTTAGTATAATATTTAAAATATTTAACAACACAATTATCTTCCGTCTTCTTTTCTTGAACTAACATAAGGTTCAAAATCACAAGCAGAAGAAATTTCATTTAACAATATTAGCACTAGAAACATGGGCAAATAGTCTAACAGCGTCAATGTCAGTTTATATAACTCCATCCACTAAGGTAATGATCAGGCTGGTTATAAACTACTTCTTTAATATTTATGTACTTGCACTTATGTATAGTATGCTTTTATGATAGTTATTCTAAGCAAGCAACCGAACATATAATCATATAATACTTCTAGCAAAGTACAGTAAATAAATAAAATTAATACTTCCTCATAAGCAGAAATTGCCAAATTTCTCATAGCTTTTCAATAATTGGTGTGATATATCAATATTAATTGTTTCATTACAATATTATATTTTTATCTATTTTTCATATTAATCACAGTCATAAATAAATGCTGCAGAATTTTATTATGTGCAACAAATAATTTATTTGTTGCACCAGATCACTGTGTCCTGGTTTTTTCAAGTGGGTGCTTTGGTCTCTAGGTGTGAAATAAATTGTCCATCTGTTGCCATAATCCATCTGCTACTTTGACTTCAGGCATTATAATTGTTTGAAAACTATGATAAAAATACATACTTTATTATATTGTCTTAATACTTTATAATTCTCACCCAGTTTATTACAAAGTTTAATTCCTCTGTATTAAAATCTAAGATACTTTTTTATTGATAATATAATATTACAATCAACTTAAAATCAAGTAAATGTTATCTCAGGATGAATTATTACATTTATTATTCTATTACTTTCCTTCACTGCATGACATGCTACAAAATTATTTGCCCCCAGATATATACTCACACTTTTCTGAATAACTGTTATAATACCAAATCATTTTTTTTTTACAAACCTGTTTTTTCCTGACTTATTTTATCATCATGAATTTATGTGTCTATGTAATGTTACTAAACCACAGATTAGGTCGTTAAAAGTTTAATCTGTCATTTCTAAAGGTAAAACAAGGTGACTTTTTTTTAAACAGCAACAGGTTAAATATGGCCAATAAAAAGACCCAAAGAAAAACATTCTTGAGCTTTCCTTAAAATATTTCTCTGATAATAAATAGAAAGCTCTGTCATTTAATCTAAGGCATTTTATATACTATTTTTGCATATGAAAATGATAGTAGATTGAATACAAGTTTTGTACTTAGGAGTTCTTGCCTATTTTATAAAGTGTTATTTATATTA
The DNA here is from genome assembly GCF_000164805.1 of Carlito syrichta. NCBI lineage: Eukaryota > Metazoa > Chordata > Mammalia > Primates > Tarsiidae > Carlito > Carlito syrichta. The sequence goes on from NW_007062126.1 coordinate 469,331, forward strand.
ATTACATAGTTCCTGAAACTATTTACATATTTATGAGTTTCCTATATAATAACCATCATTGATCTAAAATATTTGGTCTCTTTGTACATAACATAGCGTTATCTCCTTGCTCTTAGCTTTCCACTTTAGCAACATTTTTTGTACGACAGCATTCTCTAGTCCCCCACAATAAATTTCAGTTTCATCGTCTGCAAATGTAATACAATGTCTGTGCTTCTTAGAATCTGTGACTTTAGAACAATTTTAAAACATCTCAGCACATCATGTATTTTTATACTGAGGTTGCTTTTTTATCAGTTAGATATATTAGGCAATGCTAAACACAAACATCATATCTCGTTTAAAATTGTACTTATTGCAAATTTCATCAGTAGAGGCAGATTCATTATGAATTAAGTAAAGTTTAAACATCAGGATCTCAAATTAGCATGATTCCTTTCTAAAGCTTAAATATAATATAAATATAATAAAAATTAAATATAATTTTGTGTTAGTAATATATGATTCTGTGTATTAAAGAATCCCCACAAAGTATAGGTTTCAGGTACCACAAAACTTAAATCTATCCATGCCAAAAAAGTATAGCTGATATTTAGATTTCCATATTGTTAAAAAAAAAAATAGCTCTCTTCTCATATGGTTCAAGCTGATAATCAACATTTACACTCTTAAACACAAGGCTTAAAATTTCAATACTTACACCTGGAGATCTATCTTGAGTTCAACTACAAATAAAAACATTTTTATTTTGTGTTTACTAATTATAATCTCTGATCCTAGATTAATCCTTAAAAAAGTAAGGGCAGGGAAATGATTATAAATAAATTTTAATAGGGAGGAATAAAGCAGCAACACCAATAAAAATAAAGAATATAGTATTAGATAAGATTCATTGGGATAAAATGCTACAGAAACAGCTATAAATATTTTAAGATTATGTATGAAGAAATGAAAGAATGAATACTAAAGAGAACAATTGCAAATAAAATTTTACAAATTATCTTAGACTTTCCTGACTAGTATCTGAAAGGTTAAGAAGATTTTAAGTTTGAATTTCAATTGGAAAAGCAATAACTTTGTTTGTACTATTAATTGAGGTCAGGGTCTACTACAATCAATTTTTTGAAAGAATCAAAGCTTTCATTAATTTTTTCATGTATAAATATGTAAAAATGAAATGACTGAAGATAAAGAACTTATAAAGTTGCATAAAGAAAGGACGAATATTCAGTCTAAAAGAAACGTAGTAAAATCAGGTCTGATTGCAGGTTGTCAGTTTGAACTGCTCGGTCTCATTAAGATTTCCCTGAAGGGACAGAGCCTGCTACTTCCAGATTTTCTCTCTCTAGGGAAGCCTGAAAGACAAGTGACAGAAAATCAGATCAGCCAATCAAAATGTCAGAGGTGCCTGATACTGCGGCTCTCATGCTGGGTACATAGTAGGCACTCAATAGGCTTTTGAATGATGGATTGGCCCAGCTACATTAAGTTAAATGTTCGAACACCAAGGCTAAAATTAAGAATGAATAGTGACTTGCATGATAAAGATCTAAAAATGTTAACTTTCTTTCCAATCCAATGCTTTTCTACTTTTCAGTTTTGATATTACAAATGCAGTCCCTTATTTTGTGATTCTGAGGGATATGTTCTTTCAGCCTCTGTGAATGTTCATCAACTCCCTAAGAATTTGCTCAATTCTTTAAATATATTCCAACACTGGCACATATTTTCCCTGTTATTTCAGATTACTTTCAAGATTTATTTATGAGATTCTGTTTTCTTCTCCTTAAATTCAAAAGCATTTCTACTATGCATGTTTTTGTGTAACTCTGTGTGTGTGTTTGTGAGAGAATAGGAAAGACATTAAGGACAGGACATTTTTAGTGAATGCTTTTAGAAATTTATAGTATATATTTCAAGTCACATGTACATGATGGATTCAATAATAGTAAAAAATAAGGCACTTTCCTAAAATCTCACAAGGCTAATACTATTTTAATATTATTTAATATTTCTGTATAAGACAAATAAAATGAGCTAAAAAGAACATTATGTACATATTTAACGTTTGATAAATTTTGTTATTATTGTTTTTTATTAGACTTTCTGTAAGACTGGATGAAACAACAACCAACTTAAAATGGAAATACATTTTTAACTATTCATTATTTTATGGATTCTTCCATCAGGTTTATTTCATGATCTGGAAACAGAGAATATCTATTTCTTGTGATATAGAAAATTAGATTCTCTAAAGCCTTGTCTAGAATGCACAATTATGGGATAAGCAAATAGCTTTGAAAATCTTTTAAAAGTTCTTTATTGGGACAAGAAGTTTTTTGACAGATTTTCTTCGATTCTCAAGGTATAGAATCATATCATCAGCAAAGAGGGATAACTTGACTTCTTTTCCTATCTAGATGCTCTTTATTTCCTTCCCTTCTTTGATTGCTCTAGCTACGACTTCCAACACTATGTTGAACAGGAGGGGTGAAAATGGGCAGCCTTGTCTTTTTCCAGTTTTCAGGGGAAATTCCTCCAATTTTTGCCCATTTAGCAAAATGTTGGTTTTATCATAACTGGCTCTTACTATTTTGAGGTATGTTTCCTCTATGACTAGATATTGAAGCGTTTTTATCAAGAGGGGTTGATGGAATTTATCAAAAGCCTTTTTAGCTTCAAATGATATAATCATGTCATTCCTATTTTTATATCCATTGATGAATTTAATTACATTTTTGGTCTTGTGGATGTTGAACCAGCCCTGCATCCCAGGGATGAGGCCTACTTGGTCTTGGTGGATGGTTTTTGAGATTTGTTTTTGGATTCAAATTGTTAGAATCTTGCTGAGAATTTTTACATCTATGTTCATCAGGGATATTGCCCTGTAGTGCTCTTTTTTGTTGAATCTTGACCAGGCTTGAGTATCAATGGATGCTAGCCTCACAAAATGATATGTGGAGAGTTCTATCTTTTTCAATTGCTTGGAATATTTTCAGTAGGATTGGCATCGACTCCTCCTAGTACATTTTGTAGAACTCTGCTGGAAAGTGGACCTCATCAAACTGAAAACTTCTTCAAATCAAAAGAAACCATCAATAGAGCAGTGAGACAGCCCACCGAATGGGAAGAAAAAAAAGAAAACCTACCAACTGTATATCTGACAAAGGCTTAACATCTAGGATCTACAAGAAACTCAAACATGCCAAAAAGAAAAAAAAAACAATAGCCCTATTAAAAAGTAGGCAAAATATATATAATAGACACTTCTTAAAAGAAGACATATGAGCAGACAACAGATACATGAAAAAATGCTCAGCCTCACTAATCATCAAAGAAGTGCACTGAATTAAAACCACACTGAATTGCCACCTAACTCCAGTCAGGATGGCCATCATCAATAACTCAAAAAACAGCAGATGCTGGAGAGAATGTGGGGAAAAGGGAACAAATCTATGCTATTGGTGGGAGTGTAAACTAGTGCAACCTCTGTGGAAAACAGTGTGACAATTCCTAAAAGATCTAAAAATGACCTTCCATACATTCAAGCAGTTCCCCTTCTGGGAATACAGCTGGAGGAACTCAAATGACTCTATGAAAAAGATAACTGCACATGCATGTTTACTGAAGCATTATTCACAGTGACAAAAACATGGAACCAACTGTGCTGCCCATCAAAAGTGGACTGGATAAAAAGTGTGGTACATATATGCAATGGATAATTATGCAACCATAAAGAAGGACAAAATTATGAATGTCACAGCAACTTGGATGGACTTAGAGTCTGTAATACTCGGTGGTCTATAACAAAAACAAAGAACTGAGTACCACATGCAAGTGGACCTTGAACAATTATCATAATACTGCAAGAAAAGGGTTAGCAGTAGTGGGAAATTGCCAGGGGAAGAGGGGAGCACATTTCATCAATAAGCGCATTTTATCTCAAACCAGGTGAAGTAGGGACCAATGTGAGGCCCAAACTTTATCTGTACAATGACAATTTGTATATAAAAGCCCGAATTGTACCACACATCTCTAAAATTAAAAAAAAAAATTTAAAGAAACAAAAAAAATCTTTTAAAATTTGACAGATATAAAAATAGCAGTAAATCAGAATGCCTGGCAAGTGAGCATATTGAAGGTTGTGCTAAATCTAACAACAGCAAGCATGAGAAGCAAGAGAGAAAGGGCAGAACTTTCTCTTCCCTCACCCCACCAAAACCACGAGTTTTGAATCTATAAAAAGTCTGAGACCTCCATGTGAATACTGTCAATATAATTATTTTAATATCAAAAGTTCTGAAAAAGTTTGATCATTGTAATTCCTTATACAACTCATGAGAATGCAAATTACTGCAATCATTTAGTAAAAGTTTGTAATTACTTATTAAATTGAAAATTCAAATATACTTATTATTTAATCATTTATCTGAGGTGAGAAGAGCATTCACATACTCGTTGTATTTAACTATCTTGTTTATGCTCTATCAAAATTCTTGATTATGTACACTAAAATCCCCAAAATAAATGTTTTCAGTTATATTTTACATAATAGCAAAAAAAGGAAATAGAAATATCTGTCAAACATAGAATAAATCAATAAATTGTGTTATATGCATACAATGGAATGTTTTCAATGGTGATAACTGAATGAAATTTAGCTAAATGTAACAGCATGATTAAACCTCACAATCATTATATTTAGTGAATGGGCCAAGTCACAGAAGAATACATCCATTATTATTTTATTGTTACACAAACAATTTTTGTACAAATACTTAAACAAAAACATTTTATTTTTAGCAAAGGATTGGTAAGGGTACAGTTTAGAACAGCTGTAATTCCTGAGGGATGAGAGCATGTGATAGTTTGATGCAAATATTTTATCTATTTTTGTGAAGGGTATGAATTATTTTTAAACTATTTTTTCTTAAATTGTACATATTTATTTCTAACATTTGTATATATAACATATGTCACAGTGAAAATAAAATAAATCAGTAAAATAAAAGATAAAAAGTGAAAGTAACATATCTCAAGAAAATTAGGACAAACAGTATACAAATATTTTAAGTAGGAGTTTCACAAAATATTTTATATATTTTTAGATGAGTGCATTAATGAAAGAAGAAATTAATACATAACATAAATGGTAGAAAGAGACAAATAAGATATAAAGCAAAGAAATGACTGTTAATAAGAAAAATGATTTAGAAAATATCAAATATGGAAGTAGTTTTTACTTAAACATGGTAGATTGAATGTGTATCTTTGCATCCCTTCTTCCTTGAAAGAAGATTTATGTTAAAATGACATTAGAGTCCAAAAAGTCCAAAAGACCAGGAAAGATATGAGATGGAGAGGGGAAAATCACAAAATACTGTAATGCTAAAGACTAGATTGGTGTCTTTCTCTCTCTATCTCCATATTGGGAGAAAGATACTACAAGTTAAAAATAAAATTTCAAAGGAAGGGCCTAATAAACATTACACAAAGAAAAAGTGATCTAACCAAGAAAAAAGAAAAGCAAATTCGAGAATCAATCCAAGCTGTCAAGGAGTCACTCTTCTGAATAATATGGGTTGCAAAAATAAAGAATTTATTTCCTTATGAAGAAAACTGGGTATGGAAATGTATTAGAATAGGAAGACTTAAAGGTATTGAAAGGGCTTACTGACCGCTTAGAACAAGGAAGCATAGTAAAATCCCAACAAAATATATCATTGTGAAAATTTAGAACTCTAGAAATGTAAAATAATGAACCATTAACAACTTCCAGGAAAAATAATAAAGGTTATATCTAAAAGATGAAGAAAAACAATGGCACTGTTTTCAGAATATCAGGAAGAGTGAGAACAGTTTTAAAATGCCTTGAAAATTCTGAGAAATAAAGGAATTTTTCTCCTCCGATTTTATGTCCAGAAAAATTGGCATTCAGGCAGGAAGTAAACTGAAGATGCGTTCCAACAAATTCTCAAAGCCATCTTCTATACAGTTATTTTCCTGAAGTTGAAGAAAATTGTATTTAAAAACAGGGAGAGAAGTCAGCAAGGAAGTGTATCTAATAAGGAGGAAAGATTTTAAAAAATCATCAGAATAATGACAAAGAGAGATTCTAAGATTACAACCAGTTCTGAAAAAAATAAAATAAAATCCACCGGAAGCCAACATTCAGGAAGTTCCCTGAAATATGAATATAGAAGATATTCAAAGTTAGGAAACCTACTGATACATACTAAGAAAACTAGGCAAGTAAGTCAAAAAGTGCAAATAAAACTGTAAAATTTGACGTGCCTCACCTTGACCAATAGTCACATATTTACAGTCATCGCTAATATTTGAGAAAAGTTATCTCATATATGAGGGGATACCAAAAAAACCTGACATTATCTTTTGGAGGGCAGAACATTGTAGTACACTTGAAATTTGTTCTTCAGTATCAAATGGTCAACCAATAAAAGTTTTTAATCTGAGGGGTTTGAGAAAGTTAAGCCACGATTTGCAGAAGAATTGTTCTGAGTTGTGGCAAACAGGTGGCTGGTTCTTCCATCATGACAACACACTTGCCCACATGGCACGAGTGTTTAGCAGTTTTTTACTAAAAGTGGCATGAATTCCATGCCCCATCCTTCCCATTCATCTAATCTTGCCCTGAGTGATTTTTGTTTGTTTGTTTCCCCAGATGAAAAAAAATCCTCGCAGGGTAACATTTTACTAATGCAAAAAAAAGTCAAACAAAAAACAGCAGGTGCACTAAAAGGTGTCAAAATTGGCAAGTTCATACAATTTTAAGCAGTGGGAAGTGTCTTGATATGTGTATTGCATCAAATGGAGAGTATTTTGAAAGTGAGTAAAGACTAAACACAAGAACAAATAATCAAGTTGTATAAATAAATTCTGTTTTTGTGGGTCCTCCCTCAAATATATACATATATAAAGACATGTACATAAATGCATGTATGTATGTATGTATTTATTTGAGGTTGTTTGAATCAGTATTCAAAGAAGGTCCTCATATTACATTTGGTTGATGTGTATCTTAAGTCACTTTATATTTACAATATCCACACTCTTTTATTCCTATTTGTTATGTATTTGGTTAAGAAACTGAGCTATTTGTAATACAGAACATTCTACTTTCTGATTTATTTGATTATAGTGTCCTTTGATATATTACTGCCTCCATTTTGCACTTCCTATACATTTGTAGCTAGTTCTAATCAAATTAAATAAAGAATTAATTATGCATATGTATCTGTAACTATAAGATTCAACAATACCAAATACTATAGTTCTCAATAGGTAAAAGAAAGGGAATAGATAAAAGGAAAAGGAAAAGAAGTACAACTTAATCTGATGACACCTTGTATTGTCATTTTGTTTTTGGAAGTATGCAAAAGTTTCACACAATTTTCTTTTTTTTAAAGCAGGATTTATTGAGAGGACAGAAAAGCTTCCCCAGTGTGAACGGACCTGATGGGCTTACTTGGTTTTACCAAATTATCAACAAAATTACATCAAAATTTAAAAGAAGTAGATTACTAAAATTCTAAAGCAAATAAAACAAATAACTGTTTAATGAACTTGTCACTTAACACGGAGATAAATTATTTCAAGGAATTTCATTATGCAATAATTTGTGCTTACAGAGAGGGATATTTCCTAAAAACAAAAGACCCAAAAAGATATTTTAAATTGTTTTTTTGTAATCTTAATTTTAGTAATTATATGAGCATTGTCAGGACATATTTATCGGATATATGTATTCCATACACATAAAGGAATGGTGTGCCAGAGTCAGGTTCTAACACCTTATGAGAGACAATTGCTAAACTTTTGTTAATTTTGTGAGCCAGGGTTAAATACAGCCATTATTAAAAACTAAATTATATAATCACACAATTAAATACACCGTACTTTAAAATAAAATCAATAAATAATCAACAACTAATCACATCATAATTATTTTACTTCATTTTATATCGTCTATGATATTGGAGCAATTTAACACCTATTGTATCTGTATTGTGAATATATTACATATTATTGTGCAGCAGTGCATTTTTCTGACCTCTACATTTATTAATGCTATATTAGTAACATGAAAAAAGTCATATTGAAAGAACTTACTCCATGGAAATCAGAAAATGTTATGAACCGGGATTTTTCATTTCTCCAAGGAATTAATTGTTAGACAATTAATATTTAATTGCATACTACTGCATGTATAAGCACACATCTATACGAATAAATCAAATAAGTAAATAAGCTAATTTCATTAGAAACCAATAATTTTCACCATAAAAATATACATAAATACAAAGTCAAAGAGGTCAGAATACTATAATCATAAGTGTAATTGGAAACATTGGTATAAACTGGTGACAAATTTTCTCTCTCTCTCAAAAAAAAAGACGTGTTCCTTTCTACATTAACTGAAAAATCTACAATAAACAATCCAATAGTAATGAGAAACTCCAGTGCTCAGATTGTAGTTTCCAAACGTATTTCATTAATAATGACCAAAACTCCTTGAGAAACTGACCAAATCTGGAGTGAAAAATGTGTAAGAAGTTCCCGGAACATCTTATTACAGAAGATAGCATGAAAGCTATACAGATTAATAGGCTCGTGTTAAATTAGACAAAACAAAACTATGAGAGATGTCTTTGTTTAAATATGGGAAAATGTGAGCATCAAAAATAATAAAAAATAAGAAAACATTCAAACTATGGTAATATTTTGGAATATGTATAATAAAAACATATTTTTCACCTTTATTATACACCTGAGAACTAATTATATTCTCAATAATAGATAAACACCAGTATAAATAAATGATTCAGTTTCTTTTTCATATAAATTATACTTTATAATACCTAAACTAGTGTGAAGAATTGCAGATAATGAATGGGAAATATAGAATTAGAATACCATCATTTTGTAATTTCTAAAGAAATAATGCAAGTAGACAATCATTATCAATGGCCGCTAAAGCATTTATTTGAAAGACTGACAATGAATTTTACATGGATGAATTGGAGTAATAACTCCTGGTAACACTAATCAAAACTAACTAAACAGAAAAATATTATGTGTCTCCTGATAGGGCTTTATAAGTGCAGAGCACCTCTCTATTATTCTTGTCAAAACTTTATGAGTAGTATTAAATACGTGTAAATAAGTGTGAGAATGACTAAACAGAATTGTAAAAAAATATTAGCTGAATATTTCTTTTTTAAACTGATAATTATCTATAAATGAAACAAAATCACATTTTACACCTGAAGATAAATAGTAGCATATTTTATATGCTAAACAATATTTATAAATTGATTTGTTTATAAAGACTATTATTATTTCCAAATGTTTTTCATGGTAGTGACAAAATATTTGAAACTCATGTATCCAGTTTCAACTTCTGAAAATTATTTCTTAGTTACCAAACAACACTAAGAAAACTCTGTGGCGATAAGGCTCATTAATTAGTTGTAAATTATATTTTAAAAACCTTTTTGTGAAGAAAATGCATGATAACTGTTAATGTCTAGCTTACTATTTTATAATCTTAATTATTTATAATTTCAAACACAAAATATATTTAAATAAATAAGATGCGTATAATCTATGAAGAAATAAGCAGTTATAAGTAAAAACTCTTACTATCATAATAAGAGATGTAAGGGCTTTGGGTTAATAATTAATAAATTCATTATATTTGCCTAGAGACATTCCCTTACTCTTTTTCTTCCTCTTGGTGTATGCATGTGTGTATGTGTTAGTGTGCCAACTAGATCTCTCCCTGTCCTCTTTCTTTAGATAAGAGAGAAAAAATTTTCCTTTTCAATTTTATTGAATTCTATAATTTTATATTTTTAAAATCTTTAAGTTTTTAATGCATGTGGACACATGAAAATCCTTAATTTCCATATTGTAATATGTGCATATGAAGTTCACACACACGCACACACACACATACACTAATCATTTGGCTAGTACAGTTCTTTACACAGTAATTGACAATTTGAACTATGAACAACTTGACTTGGGAATTGGCTGCATTTCCTACATATGGTAGAAAATATTTGGCTAGTAGAATTAGCTTGCTGCCAACTTGATACAGTTCTTTGCTGGACTGTAAAGAGATGGGAGAGATAAACTACATGAATTAAAAGAATCAACGGTATCATTATCATTCAATGTAAAGATATCCTCAAGCATCACTGGAATAGTAAACTATTAAATTAAAAAATAGCACCTGCCATAGCAAAGCTAATGGTGCAGGTCTTTAAGAAGCAGCTTTAGGTGGTGGTATTTATACAGTCTGCATCTATAGTATTCAGTTTTTCCTTTAGAATACATTGATTAGCTAGAAATGCCTTGATGGAAGGAAGTGAGTCTTTAACCTTGACAATGAATAGGACTCAACTTGCTGCTCTAAGGTGCTGAGTCTTTGGTTTATTTTTGTTTCTAGCATTGTGACTCTAAATCAAGATTAAAAAGCAACTCAACATGAGGGAAAATAAAAAGGAGGTCATTTAATCACCCTGTTAGCTTCAAATGATTATTGATTCTTGGAGGTGATGTCTAATTCTGCCAGAAAATCCATTTCAGTAATGATTACTGCTTCAGTTTTATCTATGATCCTGAAGGTTATTAGAAGTGGCGGTCCCAAAGGAAGTATACAACTTAGGCCATTAATATAATATTTCATGCTATTTTTTATCAGAACAAAATTTCTAGTTCTGCCTTTTAACCTGCAACAGAATCAAGGTAGTCATTTAGAAATATGTGCTTCTCCATGAGTTTAATTATTGTATACTGTCCTTTGGAAACAGTAACATGTTGAAATACCTGATAGGTAAATAGCAATAGGATATATTGAACTTCTTACTGTTTCTCATTACTACATATATAAGCAGTCAAGAATCATGGCTAGAAATCTGACATTACTACATTGCCTTTTGTTCACGTCAGATTATTTGAGTCATACCTGAAATGCTGCTGGAATTCCAGATTTGGAAATATAGTGAATAGGAATTTCCAAGCAGTTGAGACAGATAAATGCAGACAATATATATGCCTCTAACACATACAACTAGAGCTAAGATAACCTTTTACATAGGATTTGTTAAGAGCAATGTGCCAGCAACAACAGCAAAAACAGCAGATTTACTTCTTTAGATATGTCTCTAGATGTGTAGTTGTTTAGTGGAATCAGACAGGATAAGAGAAGAGGACATCTAAAAAGTAATGTCTCAAAAATTAAATTATTATTTACACCTCTGACTGTAACCAGAATAACTCTAATGAGTGACTAGAACCTCATACAATGGGAATGAGGAAAGTAAGAGCTATTTGTGAATAGAATGGCTGTGCATTTGGTAGAAACTGTGAATTAAAAGATAAATGGAAAAATTCAAAATGACAATCATATTTGTGAAACAGGCAACTGGATGAAGTCCCAATATAATAAAATGTAGTGAAATAAATAATCAGTGAGGCAAACTATAAGTTCAGTAAATGAGCTGTAAGTTTTTATGAGACCGTTAAAATATGACTTTAATGTTTGTAAAATAAGTGTAGAAAAGAATTAGAAATTTGTATCTAAATGTATATGTCATCATGACATTGAAAGTTGTGCTGAGAAAAAGGTGATAAAATAAAAAGGGAAAGGGAGAGTATTGAAATTATTTTGACTCTTTTTTTTTTGAGTTGGAGTCTCACTCTGTCGCCCAGACTGGAGTGCAGTGGCTGCTCCGGGCCACCGCAGCCTCGACCTGCTGGACTCCGGCGATCCTTCCACCTCAGCCTTCCAAGTAGCTGGAACTACAGGCGCGCGCTACCACGTCCGGCTGATTTTTTGATTTATTGTAGAGATGAGGTCTCGCTGCCCAGGCGGGTCTCGAACCCTCGGACTCAGGCAATCCACTCGCCTGAGCCTCCCAAAGGCGCGGGATTACAGACTGAGCCACCGAGCCCGGCTATTTTGACTCTTTTTGATTTGTATTTATAACTGACAAGATATTAACCTTTGTTTAAATCAGCGTTTATCTCACAAAGTGAGATAAATATGAGTTCATTTGATTTAATTATAAAAATATAAGCATTACCAAATAAATAAAAATTCTAATATGATTTCACTACATAGAGGTATTTTTAGAATAGAAAACATAGGAAGTATATTTTAAATATATCTTAAGATGTGAGTATCAGTGTGAGTGAGTGTGTGGAAAATTTTGTTTACGGGCTGGTGGGGAGTGGGTGTGTGAAAGGGTATGTGAGTTAGGGCTAGGGGGTTAGTGGCCAAGGCGCTCTCTCTGCAGTGACTGGTGCCACAGCTGCTCACCTTGGAACTTGACAATTCACAGGATGTTAAAGCTAAGCATCATTTTTTAAAAAAATCATCAAAACCCTTCCTGGGAAGAAAATGCTGGGAGAGACTGACTAAGAGGGGGCTTGTGAGCAAGTGGCCAGGTCCTTCCTGGTGCAACAGCTGGTGCTGCAGCTTCTCTGCTTGGTCCCTGGCTCTTCCCAGGTCACAGAAGCTGAGTACCATTTTTTTTTAATGGAAAGTTTTCTTGTGAAGAAGCAGCAGCGGGATAGACTTCCATTCCACACTTTGTCTCACCACTGCAGCAGGTGGGACTGCCGGCTCCAGGCTGTGCCTCAAGACTTCAGTGCCTGACCAGACACAGACAGCAGGGGCCGTGGAGGGAGGGAGCCTGCAGGCAGAGTCCTCCTGGAGAGGACAAGAGAGGTACCTTGCCACCATCTTGAAGGCAGGGCAGGAAAGTGCTCCAACTTGCTCACCAAGGGGCAGCAGACCTGATCTCTATGAGTGGGTAGATCAACTCAGGGGTTGATCATGACTCAGAGGGAACATCCTGAAAGCACAAACTTCCGAGGGATTTGATGAGTGCTGATTCCCATGCACTCACCCCCTACCCTGATCCAGTTGCAGGACAAAGAGTATGGCCAGAAAATGACAAGAAAGAACTCCAAGGAGATCAGTGGTGAGTTTGGGGCTGACCCAAACCTCCTTCTCCTCAGCAAGTCTCAGAATGTCAGACCCACACAGCTGGGCCACGACTGGGAAGGACAAACGCAGGCAGAGTCTGGACGTCAGTCACCATAAGGGAACTCCAATCCAGGATAGGCCTGGGTGAGGGATCCCCAGCAAGTACATACCTGGGGGAGAGACAATCTCCTATCTCCCCACCAGAGGAGATCTCCCTGATCACAGGCAAGTGGGAGGGGAGGACTGCAGCCCAACTTACGCTCACTGCCCCTCCTCCTTCCCTGCTCCAGACAATGGAGAGAGTGAAAGAGGTAGAAATTCTGTGAGAGAGAACAGATTAGAGGAAAAATTAGAGAGCCTACCACAAGAGCACATGGTTTTTTTCTTTTTAATTTTTTAAATATTTTAAAAGTTGTTTGCTGTTTGTTTGTTAGTGCATTTATTTTTTAAAGTATTTTTCCTTTGTGCGTGAAAGTACATGTGAGGGTATGAACAGCATCTCCTCCCTTTTTTCTTCTTCTTTTGTATTTTGTTTTCTGTTTACGTGCATATATGAATGATTGCATGCTCATCTTTCAGTTTTTGTTGTTGCTGTTGGTCTGTTTTTGCTCTTTTAACCTTCTCTTTTTTATTTTTTTATTTTTTTAAGGTGTGTGTCAATATGTGTATGAGGGTTACATCTGAATTACTTTTTTGTTTGTTTGTTTGTTTTCCGTTCTTTCTCTTTTTCTTCTCCATTCATTTTGTTCTACGGGTGTGTTTGTGTGTGTGTGTGTGTGTGTGTGTGTGTGTGTGTATGTGTGTGTGTTTAGTTTTCCTGGTTTTTGTTGTTGGTTTTTGTTTTCTTTCACTTTGTTGTTGTTCCAGTTTGTTTTGGGTCATGTGTGCATGTGTGTGCGTGTATTCAAATGTTTTTTGCTTTGGTTTCTGCTTTTATTGTTCTGTGTTTCTTCTTCTTCTTTCTTTAAAATTCTTGCCCATCTTATTTCATTCTATTTTTCTCTATGCTCCTTATTGCTGTCACTGTATCTTGGACCCATGGGGTTCACACATGTATCCATTGAATCACTATATGGAGAGGTGGTGGGGAGTTGGAGTCAGGAAACACATACCCCAACCAGTAAACCTTGTAATTTGCAAGTAGTTTCTGAATCCTAGATCCCTGTCCTCTACCTTATTCCATTTTTAAAAATGCAAGAGACAGCAAAGCTTCCCACTCCCAGTCCTGTTTCACAATACAACAAATCAAGAGGTCAGAATAAGGAAGAATAGAGGGCTGAGAAATCATCAGAAGAGAAAGCCTCTCTTACTGACACTGAATAACAGAACTAAATAAGAAAACAAGAGATCTGTCACAAAAGAGGAAAAACTAAAGGAAGGCCTCAGGCAATTTCAAGTGTACCAAAGACAAAACTCCTGAAAAATCAGAGCTTGGTGTCCAAACAATGGAAGTCACCAATGACTGTCCCCAGAATACGACAGGGATCAGGGAATGGATGGAAAGAGTAAATAAGACTCAAGAAAGATGCAACACTGAAAGAACTTGTAACAGAGATTTTGGCAATAAAAAAATTCATCCAGGAAATAAATAACAAGGCGACAAGCATGGAAAGTAGAATTAATATAGCTGAAGAAAGACTCTCAGAACTTGAGGACCAGAACATAGAATTAACCTCATCTATAAAAAACATAAAAAAAAAACTCAAAAAGAAAGAACAAAGCCTATAAGAGATGTGCAAGTATATATCAAGAGGCTGAACCTATGCCTGATTAGTATCCCAGAAAAAGAAAGGGAAATGGAGAAAAACTAGGAGCAAGTATTCCAGGAGGTAATCCAAGAAAACTTTCCCCAGCTCACCAGAAATGTGACCAACCAAACATAAAAGATACAGGGAACCCCCACAAGACATCAAATGAGAAAAACAACTCCTAGTCACATAGTAATTCGTCTATACAAAGTAGGCACAAAAGAAAAAATCCTAAAGGCAGTAAGAGAGAAAGGTTAGACTACCTACTGGGGAAAACCAATCAGAATAGCAGCAGACCTACTGGCAGAAACACTACAAGCAAGAAGGAACTACCGTCCAAAAGTCAAAGTACTCAAACATAAACAATTTTAATCAAGAAATTCCTACCCAGTGAAGCTCAGCTTCATCAGCGATGGAGATTTAAATTCTTCCCAGACATCCAATCCCTACGAGATTATGCAGCTTCCAGACCAGCTCCACGGGAGACATGTAAAAGGTATCAAGCACAGAAGAAAGGAAAAAAAATGAATGACCACACACTTCCCAAGAGAACAGCAGAGCACAGAATCAACAGAGAATACAGCACAAGAAGAAACATGAAAACACACTCATACATCAACCCCAAAGCCAAAATAAAACAAGCAAATTAACAAATAAAAAACTTCATAAGAACCTCGTGACAGGGATAAACAATCACATTTCAATAATCAGCCTGAATATGAATGGACTAAATGTACCACTGAAGACACATAGAATGGAAAACTGGATAAAAAACCATGACTCATTTATTTGCTCCGTACAGGAACATCATCTCACCACAAGGGATGCACACAGACTCAAAGTTAAAGGATGGAAAATGGGTTTCCAGGCAAATGTATCACAAAGGAAAGCACAAGTTGTGTTCTCAATATCAGAGAAAACATCCTTCAAGCTATCAAAAATTTTAAAAGATACAAAGGCCACTACATAAAGATAAAAGGTTAAATTCATCAACAAGAAATATTCATCCCAAACATATATGCACCCAATTCAGGAGCACCAACATTTATAAAGCAACTACTTAGCAAACTAAAAAAAGATATTGACTCTAACACTATTATAACAGGGGACTTGAATGCCCTACTAACAGCCCTCGATAGATCAATGAGGCAAAAAACAGCAACAAGGAGATCCGGAACCTAAACTTGACAGTTGGCCAAATGGGCTTAATAGGTAACTATAGACTATTTCACTCAACAAACACAGAATACACTTTCTACTCATCACGACATTGAATGTACTCCAAGATTGATCACATGCTTAGCCATAAATCAGGCATAAACAAATTCCATAAGGTTGAAATATTGCCATGCACCTTCTCAGACCACTGTGGGAAAAAAATAAATATTAACACCAACAAAATTTTCCCAAAGCCCTCAAAGACGTGGACACTAAACAGCATGATGTTGAACAACTACTGGGTCAAAATTGAAATCTAAGCAGAAATTAAAAGATTCCTAGAAACAAATGAAAGTGAAGAAACATCTTATAAAAACCTCGGGGATGCTATGAAAACAGTTCTTAGTGGGGAATTTATATCCCTACTAGCACACATCAAGAAAATGAAAAGATCACAAGTTGAGAACCTAACAAATCACCTAAGGGAGCTAGAAAGAGACAACCAAAATCCCAACTTTAGCAGAAGAATCCAAATCACCAAAATAAGAGCCCAAATATGGGACAAGAAGACAAAAATATCATAGAAAATATCAACAACATAAAAGGCCAGTATTCTTGGACAAATATCCAAGAATTAACAGGATGATGGACCCCTAGACAGAATGACCAAGAAAAACAGATAAAAAGTCCAAATAAAACAGTCAGAAATACATAATATCCAATCACTGCTGACCTCAAAGAAGTACAAAAGATTAACAGAGATTACTATGTACACTTATATGGAAACAAACTTGATAACCTAAATGGAATGGAGGATTTTTCTGACATCACACAACCTACCCAGTTTGAAATAAGAAGACATTGGCACACTAAATAGACCAATAACAACCCAGGAAATTGACTCTGTCATAAGAAAATTACCTACCAAAAGAAAAAAAAAAAAACAACAAAACGCCCTGGACCAAATGACTTTCCAGCAGAATTCTACAAAACATACAAGGAAGAGCTGATACCAATCCTATTGAAAGTATTCCTGTACATGATAGGCAGGTATCAGAGGAAAACTAATAGAGTCAACACTTTCACCATGCATCACAATAAAGAGGACAACCTCTGCCATAGTGTAAGTTTAGTCACATGGGGAACAACAACTTGACACACCAATTCTTCCTAGCTAGGATGGTATCAGAGAAACCCTAATAGAAAGCCAGAACTCTCATTCTCACCCAGTAGTAAATAAGATATCCCTACTTGCTGATGTTAACACGGCGTAATGAGGAACTTGGATTTCTACAAGCCAGGAGTAATGAAGTGACACCCCTCTCATTTCCTGCCATTAGGGCATCAGAAAGAGTCAATTGAATTAGAGGACTTAAATATAATCCAGATTCTTATAGTACAATATCCGAAATGTCCAGATATTAATAAAATAATTTTCATATGAAATCAAAAAGGTCTCAAATTGAATTAAAAAGACAGTCAATAGATGATAACACAGAATATAGAGATATAGTATTATATGACAAAGATTTAGAGTAACCATAAAAAATGCTTCAAGCCATTATGGGCATGCTTGAAACAATTAATAATAATGATAAAATCTCAGCAAAGAAATAAAACGTTTAAGCAAAAAAAGGAAGATATAAAGAAGAGCCAAATACACATTTTGTAACTGAAAAGATACAACAAATAAATGAATTCACATATTCAAATTATTGTAAATCTCAAAAAAATGTAGTATATTTACTGAAAAAATCTGTATCTAAGTGAACCCATGTAGTGCAACAGCATGGGCTCAACATTAAAATGGATGTGACACAGAAAAGAAATAGTGAGATGGAAGACAGAGTAACAGAAATTAGTTAAGTCAAAGACAGAGGCAAAACAGATGAAAAAATTAGAGATTTGTGCACCTGTAACAAAAGACTTAACCTTCATATAATTGGAGTCCCAGATGGGGAGGAGAAGGAAGATAAAGCTGAAAAACCACACACACACACACACACACACACACACACACACACAATGATGTCTGAAAACTTTCCAAAATTGATAAAAGATACACCTATGGGTACAAGATGTTGAATAAATCTCAAATGGAATAAACCTAAAGGAATTCACTCTAATACAAGGCGTAGTCAAACTTCCCAATATGAAAGACAAAGAAAAATCTTGAGTGGTGAGAGATAAATGTTGTTATCAATAGAAGAAAAATAGAATGGCAGTGGATCTCTCATCAGAAACCATGGGATCCAGGTGTGAAAAGTACAGTCATTTTTCAAGTACTGACAGAAAAAAAACTCTTAACCCAGAATTTGGAATCAAGCCAAATATGTCTTGGAAATGAAGGGAGTATCAAGATATACTTACACAAAATTAAGTATTGCTTGCAAAAGTTCTAATGAAAAGAATGTCTAAAGAAGACTCTCTAAATGAAAAGGAAATGTAGAACATCAAAAAGAAAGAAAGAGCACATTTTAGTTGACCTTTGAACATCATAGGTTTGAACTGTATGGGTTCACTTAGAGACAGATCTTTTTCAATAAATATATTAAATCTTCCCAGATTTGCAAAAATTTGAAAAATTAAAGAATTTTGTAACCTAAGAATATCAGTTAGAGAAAAAGTCATGATGAATACATAAAATATATATATAGATACTTGTCTATGTTATCAATTAATATCATACTATATATACAAAAGCCTATTATACAGTGTTAAAATTGAGTAAAACTTATGTGCACACAGACAATACATTATGAAATTCACATTTGGGAAAAATGCAAGCAAATGTAAAGATGACAAATCAAAACTGCCTAAAATTAACTGTAGTACATACTGTACAACTGTAACACTGTTATTACTACCTTCTATTGCTATTGTGATAAGTTCACATGTTAGGAATATCTACTTAAAATTCCATGTACTATTAATAACTTCCCTGTAAGCATTTCACCTCTCCAGTAAATTTCTTATCATAGTAAAAAGTAATCTCTCATGGTTTTCTCCAATTTCTCACTGTATTTAATTCAACAACATAAAAAACTTGTGGAACACCATAGGACCCCTACAAAATGCCACTAGTGATGCTGGAAGTGCTCCCAAAAAGCAGATAAAAGTCATGACAATACAAGAAAAAGTTGAATTGCTTAAAATATACCATAGATTGAAGTCTGCATCTGCCTATATTTTCAAGATAAATGAGTCCAACATAGAGACCAATGTAAAAAAAAAAAAAAAGAGTCATCATTGCAGCTACACCAGCTGATGTGAAATCCTTGCATTTTTTTGTGAAATATCTTTTTATTTAATTCATATTATAAATGAAGCTTTTATGTGGGTACAGGATTGCTATAAGAAAATTGTACATATAAACTCTAAAATGATTTTAGAAATAAATGGAATTATTATATTGCAACTTAAAGAAAAAAAAAGTGAAGAACTTAAGCTAGAGATTATAATGCCAGCAAAGGATAGTTTTTTATTAGAGGCGAGGTTTTGCCAAGTTGACCGGGCGGCTCTCGAACTCCTGGGCTCAGGATATCCACTCGCCTTGGTCTCTCAAAGTTCTGTAATTACAGGTTGAGTCACCAAGCCAGACCTGGACTCATAATTTATATTATTTGTAAACTGTGTTTGAAAAAAAATCGTAAAGACATATAAAAATATTCTGAACAACGGTACTATCTTTGAATATATGTACAGCTCTTGAAAGTTTTTAATGTATAGGTTAAAGCATGGTTTACAAATAAAGCCTTATTGCTTTACAGAAAAAAAGAAAGAAAATATAAACATATGAGCAAGCATTTTAACAAGGAATGTATAAATGGCAACTAAGCACATAAATAGACTTTTTAACATCATTAATTATTAGAGAAATGCAAAATTAAACCACACTGAGCTATTACTACATACTTACCTGAATGACTACATTAAAAAAAAAAAAAAGCGAGGACACCACAAGCTTGAAAGGGCCCCCCAAAAACTGAATCACTCTTACAGTGGTAAGCCACTTGTGGAAATAATGTGACAGTTTCTTGTAAAACTAAACATGCAACTAACATAAGCTTCAACATTTGTACACCTGGGCATTTAGCCAACAAAAATAAAATTATGTTCACAGAAAATCTTGTAAACCATTATCTATACAACTTTATTTACGATAGGCCAAACTTGGATGAATTTCATGAGGTAAATGAATAAACTAATGGTGGCACATTCATATCATAGAATACTACTCAGCAGTTAAAAAACAAAACAAAACAACAAAAAAACACACCTAGAATATTGATATACTCTAGGACCTGCATGCATCTTTGGAAAATTATTTGAACAAAATAATCCAAAAAAGTTGCTGACTATATAATTTCATTTATACAACTGTCTTCAAATGACAAATTATAGAAATGAAGAAAAATTAGTTGTTGCTAGAGTTTAAGGTAGGGATGGGAGATTGAAGGCAGAGCGAGTAACTATATAAAGGTAAGATAAGAAACCTTTGTGGTTACAGAAATGTTCTGTATCTAAATTAACTCCATGTAAATAACTTGATTGTGATATTATACAATGTTTCAAGATGTTACCATTGAAAATTAAAGATTTTACAGGATCTCTGCATTATTTTTTAGAATTTCATGTCGAAGATTTTACAGGATCTCTGCATTATTTTTTAGAATTTCATGTCGAACTCAAAATTTCTCAAAATAAAAAGTTTAATGAAAAAAAAAAACAAAGACATAAATGCTTAACTTTTTTCCTCTTTCCCCTCAAAACCTTGCTCTCTACTCAAGTAACCTCAAAGAAAGCCCATGTGCATGTAGCCATCACAGAATCAGTCCAGCCAAGTCAATGAACAAATAAACATAAATGTCAACAGAGTTAAATTTTGAGGAGGAAGGAATCAGAATCCAGAGGTGCTATAATATATTATATAAGGTGGTTTAGTTGATTTTTAAAAATACCGTAATGTGCAAAGAAAGGATAAAGTGTGAACCATAAATAGGAAAGAAATAAGCATTAGAAACTACGAGAGAATTACGATGTTAAATCTGGCAGAAAAAGATTTCAAATCAGTTTTATCATTCATTGTCATGTAAACAAAGTAAACTATTTTTACTTTCAAAAAGAAAATGTCATCAAATAGAGAATATCAATAAAGAGATAAAATTTCGAGAAATAAAACACAAATGAAAATTATAAATTTGAAAATACAATAAATAAAGTAAAAGTATTTCCCCAGGGGCTCAAAAGTAGATGTGTATTCCTGTAATCACAGCACTTTGGGAGACCAAGGTTAGAGGATCCCTTGAAGCCAGGAGTTAGAGACCAACATAGCAAGACCATATCTCTGTGAAAATTAAAAAAAAAAAAAAAATTAAAAGAAGATTACACAATTTAAGGAAGAAAAAAATGAATAAAATTGAATAAACCTAAAATAAATTTAGGACACCACTGAGTGCGTCAATATATACTTAATGATAATACCAAAAAAGAGAATGAGAATGAAAATAAGAAAATAATTAATGAAAACATGGCTTAAATTTCCAAAATGATCTAAAAAAAAAAAAAAACCTATATATCGAAGAAGGTCAGAAAACTATAAACAGGTCACAGAAAAAGGAATCCATATATTGTAGCGTCTTCATCAGATATAACTGAAAGAATTGTAATAATACTGGAAGCTCTTTCTCATGTCTTCTCATCAGAAACAACAGAGTCCAGAAAGCATTAGTTTACAAATTGAAATCGTTAGAAAAAAAAGAAAGTTAATCAAGAATCCTCTATCCAGAAAACTCTCATTCAAAATGATATAAAAATAAAAATACTTCTAGATGAACAAACCCAAAACCTTTCCTATAAGCAGAACTGCCTTACAAGAAAAACCAAAAGAAGTTCTTTAAGCTGAAAGGAACTAACCCCAAACAGTAATTATAATCTAAATGATTTAGGAAAAGATCAATTCAAATATGGTATGATGACATATTTCCTCTTTTCCTCTTGTAGGAATATGCAGTCACTTTGCTAAATTATTTGACCGTTTTTCAAAATGTTAAAAATAGAATTACTCTATGTCTCAGCAATTTCAATCCTAGGTATCTATCCAAAAGAAATAAAAGCAAATGTATATATAAAGACCTGTACACAAATATTCAGAGTAGCATTATTTAGCATTATCCATAATAGAGGCTCACTCTGTTGGCCAGGTTGGAGTGCAGTGGCACACTCACAGACACTGCAGTCTTGATCTGCTCAGCTCAGGTGATCCTTCCACCTCAGTCTTCTGAGTAGCTGGAACTACAGGTACATGCCATCATGCCCGGCTAATTATTTTTTTATTTATTGTAGAGACGAGGTCTTACCATGTTGCCTAGGCTGGTCTTCAACTCACAGACTCAGGCAATCCTCTGACCTCAGCCTCCCAAAGTGCTGGGATTGCAGGCGTGAATCACCATGCTTGGTCTTACATTTATTCTTAAGAGAAGAAATCCAAAATTCTGTCTGGGAGCACTGTTTGCATAAGTTCGTCTTTTTTAATGGTGTAATTTACTTATTTAATCATTCATTCGTTCATTCCTGGGTATTTGACTGTTATTCTGAAAACTCTATATTGACAAAATATGGTGACCTTTTGCTGGTTTCATTTACTATATGTGATGCTGGTAAAGCAGAAATATTTGACTGGAAGGTTCTCATTTTGAAGATGGCAAGGCTTTACGACTTTTATATACAGATCTCCAGGCCATTTATTAATCATGATCTGAAATCCAATGTCTTATAAAATGTTATTATATAAATTCTGTTAATATATATTCTGTTAATGTTTTGCTGATTTAGATATAATTTTTCTGTTTTTCTGTCTTGACCAAATGTAGGGAGCTCTTTTGAAGATTGTGGTTAAATATATATTCAAAGTGACATTGGTCATTTCGTGTGTTTGTGTGCATGTGTGTGTGTATGTGTATGTGTGTGTGTGTGTGTGTGTGTGTGTGTGTGTGTGTGTGTGTGTTGCTGTAACTATACTAATTTTTCTATATTTACCTAAGAGTGAGGCGTTATCTGGAACATAGATTTTATTGAAAAAAACCAGGGCAATAACAGACTAACAAAGAAAGTTATTCACTCTAATTTGTGTGTAAACATATTTGTATTGTATGCATGAGTGTGCTTGTGTTTGTGTGCATGGTACTCAGCTACTTTTAATGAGTCACATTAATATTAACACTGTACATGTGCATGACTTTTGTGTACAGAAACATGTCAGTATGATTTGTTGTGCCTTTATTATATTTAATTTAATCAAAGTTAACAAACACATAATAAGTGAGAGTGACAAGATTGATATTTTCATGCCTTTTCCTCAAAGCCTTCACATTTAAATGAGCTGTGGTAAGTTGCAATTAAAAACTCTTTTGACCTGACTTGTCCATACAGATGTTTTCTAAATGATGGTAAAACAAGCTTTGCTCTGTCAAAACTTTAGTCAAATCAGTTATCTATAACCATGCTGATCAAAAGACCTGAGGTTTTAGACTAAATTTAATAATTTACTAGAGAATTAACTTGACTTTCTGTTAGAAAGCGTGATATTTGTATTAAAAAGTATATTTATGTTGTTGCATCATATGAAATAGTAAACTTAAAATGCCTATTTTATTTTTAAGTTTTACCAAAGTGAAGAAAAATCTTATGTGACTAAGAGGTGTGTTAAATTTAGTTTAAAATAATCATTGTACACGATTTCATAATTTGAAAAGCATCATGAATTACCATTATCTCTTTTTAAGGTATATTTTAGGGTCACAATCAGAATACTATTTATTTGTTCATGTCAGATGTCATTGTACTTTACATTTCTAGTGTATCTTATAATAACTGCTATTGATTATATAGAGGAGGAGAAAATGAATCTCAACTAATATTGAATGTATGAGATCCACTAACCCTAACCAATATCATGACATGGAATTAAGTGAAACAGTGATCAAGGACCAAACTTTAAACCAAAATTATTTCACATTGTCATTTAATTCACTGTCAAGTTTATATCTTGGTAATCCTCGCCTAGCTTAGTTTTGAGTTGTTGCTTCATTTCAGTGACAAAAAAAAATCATACTTAAAAAAATATTCCACTAACGCACTTAGATATTTAAACTCCCTTCTTTTGGTAGAAAAATTTTCCCTAAATATTAATTAGCACTGTGTACAATAAATTTCTGGGAAAAAAATCTTACTAGCTACAGTGTATTTCTTCATGTGCTATTTCACTTAAATACCAAATATTTTACTGTGCTATCTTCCCTGTTTAGAAGGAATACATACTATGTTATTTCAATTTTATTTGCAAAGGTTTTATAATATTAAGATTATAGAAAACTTTTTATCTATTCAATTTACCAAACCTACTACATGTCATTGAAGGTTTATTAAAAGAGGAACGACATACTTCTCAAGAATGCCTCCAATGTTTCTTTTCCATTAAATTGGGTTTTATAATGAGGATAGAAGTCACAGAGTCAGAAATCATGGTAGGAAAGAGAAGGCAGATCTGGAGACAACAGTAGAATGAAATATGACAGGCGAACACCCTTCTCCAATCTAGCAAAGAGCAATATGTTTAACATCATCAATAACGTATGCAACATTATTTTGCTACTTTTTAAGGATATAGAGAAGGACTCGGTGAGAGCTAGAATAATGTACATGTATCAAACTCAGCAAAGTTTATCCTTTTTATCTAGAAAACTCACCGTCGCACCTGTATCTCCTTGTTTGGCACACAGGTGTTACAGTCTATGTTTCCAAGACTGTCTGCTTGCCTGAAGACTCTTTGTTGTAAAGAGTGAAAGCCATTGTGATTACAGGCTCATCAAATCCAAAGAAAGCTGTTCTCTAATCCTTGTCACTTCCATCTGTTTTGTTGCTACTTCTCAGGTGTAATTTAGACAGGCAGATGTGCAGTCTGGGAACCCATCCAAATTTACTTTATGTACTTCCTTTTTAAGAAAAGAGAAGCATTCGATATCATCTTCAGAGAACAATTCTGTCTCTGCTAGTATTCTCTTCAGTCTGTGGTTATATTTTATTCTCTGATCACAACGTGGAAGAAGTGTGGGTCTCAGGGCTTTGCCGTTGATCGTCTGTTTCCTCGCCCTCTTTTTTCACATCAGGCAGTGTTACTCCGTGGCTGCTGTCTTAGTGCTCTCTGGAGAAAGTTCTTCAGTTGATTGTTGGTCTCTGTCTGACAGCAAAGGGTCAGAGGAAACCTAAATACAATTTTCCATATATCTGTTCAGCTAACCCAACTGTAAAGGCAGTCAAATCCTTTCTATAATTGGCATATTAGAAAAATTTAGGACTCTTCTAGAAACAAGATACAACTGGATATCTTGGATTGAAAAATTGAATAATTAGTCATTAAAATCTTCATGAAGAAGGGCAGATAAGGGAGAGAATGGAAACAGATTAACTCTTTAGTTATTTCTGACCTGTGTCAGATTAAATTAACCCTGAGATCCTGGGTACTCAAAAAGACAAATGCTTGCCTCAGGATAATGTGTGTGTACTTACAATGAATTGACCAGAACTAGTCATATGACATTTAAGAAGAATCTTGAAAATACATACATAATTTTCATGAAAGAATGGTAAACTAAAAGTGCACACATGTTAACAGTCTTCACCACACTGACTGTATTATTGGTCATTAGTCTGCAAGTGGGTTCTTTTACTTCTACATTGTTTCTCACTTGGTATGAGTTACTGTGAAGAAAAAAAAAGTCCCTGTTTCTCTTGCTTATATGTTCTGCATTCAAATTTAGACACATTTTCTTAATTTCTAGAACCTTCTGCAATCCTTATAGTTATTGCAACTCAAAGTAAAAGCAAACATTAAGGTTTTTAGGTAAAGTGAGTAAATATTAAGTTTCTTGAGTTATGAAATATTTAATTTTATTTTCAAAAGACTTAGTGATGCCTGACTTACTGAAAATGATGGCAAAACCATGTTTGGAGGGGTCAATTGGATGCATGAAAATGTGGTGGCAGATGGTGACATAGTGTGTGGGAGATAGAGTGGTGTGAGGGGGAATACACGAATAGAAATGAAAAGATTAACTATAGGTGACAGCTGCTGGTGAGGGAATTGACAGATTTTTTTTCTGGTGTCCAAGACTTTCACCACACTTGTTTTAGAAATAGAAAATGTGAAACCAATGTTGGCACTTTTGATCTGTTTTGGCGTTACACAGAGGCCTTGCATTACTGTCCTCAGAATAATAAGTCAAGAACTGATTGTTAGAAGTAACTGAAAATTCTGCGAACTCAGTGCTCTTGTTCCCTCTGCTTTCATCTCTTTAAATAAATATTAAAGAAAAATTCCGTGTGTCAACTTGAAAGAAGCATTGTCAAAAGTTTAAAGTTGCATTAAATGGCGTTCTTATAATTATAATAATCTATTATTACAGACACTACAAAGTTCCTTGAATGTTGTCAGAATTGACATCACTTAATAGCAACAATATGATCCATTGTATTAATATTCATAAATTACCTTGGAACAGTACCTGACACAGAGCAGACATAAGTGTTTGCTAAATATACAAAGTTTTATAAAATTTTTGTTAGCATTATCTTTCTCAGATTATAAACAAATATGTGGTTCTATCAGGTAAAATAAGATTTTTTTTCCATAAATGTTCCCTGTTTATAATAAAGCTCTAACATTTTAGAAAAATAACTTGACAAATGAGATTGCGTTAGTTAAAAAGTCTTTAATACATTATACATTGTAGAAGAGGGGCAAGTAACACCTCTCAGAAGAAAACCAGAAAGGGAATATAAACAGAATATGATGACAATAATATTTGAAAAGATTTAAGAGTTCCTGTTCTTTTAAAAAAAAATTTATGTGCTATGGAATCTCTAGTGGGCAGAAAGCTTTTCTGGATTTCCTGAAAGAAAGAAAATAAAGAAGCAGTTTAAATAACTGATAATAGAATATTTATTGAGAAAGATGAGAGATGTTTATTTCCCTGAAGACAGAAATGCCTGGACACTTCCACCACTCAGTGTAAACCCTGACAAGCTGGTGAGGCTTGACAAATAAAAATAGTACAATGGTATAAAGTGAGAGAGATTTCATATGAGGTGATTTAATTTTGAGAGTCCCTTAAAAGTTTCAGTAATGCTATGTATGCTAACAAATGAAGCTTCAAATGATAATGAGATTTTTACTTGAGTCTCACTGTAGTTTGTGGACGTCCTTGCACCCTAGGATATTAGGAACACAGAATAATATTTTGATGTTAATTACAATGAATTAAGAAGATAAAAAATTTGCATGAATAGAAGTGTTAAAGAACAATTGACTCAGTTTCCTGAATGACTGAAAGTACCACATCTTAAAGGCAATGTGAATGCTATAAAGTGTGGTTGAATTTAAGAGATTTAAAAAGACATATTTATTCTTTCAGTATAATTCCGCATATTGTCCAATATCTATTCTTTCTCAGTGAATAATTCACTAGTCTATGACTCCTTTGCACAAAGAAGTGCACACTGGCAAGTAAGTAGGCCATTAATAGAGTAGATGTCTATATCTCAGTGATATTTTTCTTTAGTAATATTTTGATCCAGATTGCCACTTTTGTAATCATTGTACCTCAAAGTCATTACAATTTCTTTTATGGTCTTCCATTTCCCACAGATATCCCTCTTTTAAATTATCGTGTCTTACACTTATGTAATCTAATGTAGTTCCTCTGAGTTCATGATAATAACAAAGATAAATTATTTCCTTAAGAACTGTGAGATTAAATATTCACTCCCTGAATGGGAAACTCTTAAATCTGAGTTTTAAAGAGTAATGATATTTTGGAAAAATAGTGTTTAACTATGTACAGAGAAACAGCAGATATCATGTAGAAAGCTTTCTGGCCTTTCTAAGTTAGATTACCTTTTTTTACAATCTTGTTTTCTATGATATCTTTTACATTGCCATTAAAACTATTGTAATTAAATAATCACTCGGGGTATCGATTTAGCAATTATAGCCCCTACTGAATTGCAGGTTTCATTGGACATTTATTACGTTGTAAATCACTCTTCTTTATTACCTAACATATTGCTTAATTTATCAAGTCTCAGTTTCCACATATGAATAATGGGGTGTAATAATATATACTCTATTGGGAGATAGCATAGAGTTGCAATAAAGTGCATGGATTCTGAAATCAGAGACTTGATTTGTATTTTAGGTACGGAATTTAGTAGCTATGTGAAATTATGAAATTCTTTACAGTCTATAGTAAAAAAAAAATTGCTATTTCAGATATTGTAGTTTTCATTCCAGAATTTTAGTTTTAGTTTCTGGGTGGCTATTTTTCGTAGATTCTATTTTCTATAAATACTAAGTTATTGTCTGTTCCAATATCGGGATTATTTTAGAGCTGTTGTCCATACATTGATTTCCTTTCCCTGACTGTGTATCATGTCTTCATTTTTTTTTTTTTTTTTTGGTATGTCTTTTAGAACTTTTTTTTTGTATATTGGAAATTGTGAATAATATATATATTTTAGCCTCTGGGTCTTTCTTAATTTTCACTGAGGAGTATTGAGGTTTTGTTTACTTTAACAGACAGTTACCTTAGTTGAACTCAAACTCTTTTTTTTTTTT
>NW_007062127.1:0-1969 GCF_000164805.1 Carlito syrichta
GGAGGCCAAGGTGAGTGGATTGCCTGAGCCCGCGGGTTCGAGACCCGCGTGGGCAACTTGGCGAGACCTCATCTCTACAATAAACCAAAAACTAGCCGGGTGTGGTAGTGCGCGCCTGTAGTTCCAGCTACTTGGAAGGCTGAGGCGGAAGGATCGCCAGAGCCCAGCAGGTCATGGCTGCAGTGGCCGGGAGCAGCCACTGCACTCCAGTCTAGGTGACAGAGTGAGACTCCAATTAAAAAAAAAAGAATACAACCACAGATAAAAATTGCAGGGGAAGCCAGGCTCGGTGGCTCAGCCTGTAATCCCACGCCTTGGGAGGCTGAGATGAGTGGATTGCCTGAGCCCGCGGGTTCGAGACCCGCCTGGGCAACTTGGCGAGACCTCATCTCTATAATAAATCAAAAATTAGCCGGGCATGGTAGTGCACGCCTGTAGTTCCAGCTACTTGGAAGGCTGAGGCGGAAGGATCGCCAGAGCCCCGCAGGTCGAGGCTGCGGAGGCCGGGAGCGGCCACTGCACTCCAGTCTGGGTGACAGAGTGAGACTCCAACTCAAACAACAACAACAAAAAAACTGCAGGGGAAGTGGTGGCCTAGAAGGACAGCAAGGAGTTACAGAGGATAGGTGGAGAGAAAGGTCAGAAAACAGGATGGCTTCAGAGCCAAAAATGGAGAGGGACTCAGATGGAGTTTTAGGTACTGTCAAAGATAAACATTAATGGGTAGTGAGGTGGCGTGGAGGAGGAATTTGGAGTTTACAGAGTCAAGGGTTAAAATTTTATGGAAGGCTGGAAGCGGTGGCTCATGCCTATAATACTAGCACTTTGGGAGGCCGAGATGAGAGGATTGCCTGAGCCCAGGGTTTGAGATCAGCCTGGGCAACTTGGTGAGAATTCCTCTCTACAATAAATCAAAAAATTAGCCGGGCTTGGTAGTGCACACCTGTAGCTCCAGCTACTTGAAAGGCTGAGGTGGAAAGATCGAGGCTAGGTGGCCAGGAATGTGCCACTGCCCTCCAACCTAGATGACAGAGTGAGATTACAACTCAAAAAAAAGTTTTTTTTTTACGGAAGAGGGGAGGAATTCTGAGTATTAAAATATGTAAGAACAGCTGTGTGCTCAGGAACTGCTGTTCTAATTGTGGCCATGACTAAAGGTGTGAACATGATATGGGCTGGGAGGTTCTTGAGCTGTGCTGAGCAAGCAGTACTTAGACAAAGAAGGGCAGGGGAGCTTTTGCCAGGCTCAGTGGAGGTAGTACCATAGCTCAAAGCATCCCTGTCAGTTGAGAACGATGTAAATATGGACAAATGGTAAGTCTTTTAGGGCCTTCAGTGTAGCCAGGCAAGACAGTTTCCTTAGTCATGAAGAGTCTCATCTCTTCCAGGGTAAATGACTTAAAAGTGGTTGGGAAGTACCGTTATAGCTGATGCCTGATTTTGCGTCAGATGACTTATCTTTGCTTCTACAGCACTGGCCTAGGGTGTAGAGTACAGCATCAAAATGTTTGATGAGGTGTCACCACCATGAGCTACCCTGGGAGTCAGGAAAACTGAGTTCAGCTGACTTGCTGTGTACATCACGGGCATGTCCCTGAAAGCCTTATGCTGCATCTCAAGATTCTCCATCAGTTACATGAAGAAATTTGACTAGAATTCATGGTTTCTAATTATCTGAAGGATCATGACTCCCTTTAAGAATATGATGAAAACTAGGGAACCTCTCCTTTTGAGTAGCACACATGCAGAAATCAAATGTGTGCCTTTTCTGAGTGTGCTTGGACGAGATACCCACCAACTAAAACTCACCTAAGGGGCTTAATCAACTCAGGGCTTGACATAGCATCAAGAAGCCCTCCATCAGAGGTGAAAGCACTCCTCTTAGAAATGAAATGACGTGCCGGGCTCGGTGGCTCAGCCTGTAATCCCGCGCCTTTGAGAGGCTGAGGTGAGTGGATTGCCTGAGCCC
>NW_007062127.1:1989-38756 GCF_000164805.1 Carlito syrichta
GGTGGCCGGGAGTGGCCACTGCACTCCAGTCTGGGCAATGGAGTGAGACTCCAGCTCAAAAAAAAAAAAAGAAATGACAACATAAATCCTATCCCTGGGCCCTTGCCTTCTGAGGGGATTCTTATGGACCTGATACCCCTGAGCTGCAGAGAACTTAATAAAGCCTGTAAAATAAAGCACTTGTAGTAAGTACTACATGAACTACAACACCCAACAGGCTTGGATGGAGCTACATTAGATATAACTTGAAATACAGACATTTTGAAAAACCTCAGCACTAAAACATGACTCATTTTAAACCCAGTTTAGGTTTTGCTGTCATACTGAGTAAGAACTTAGTGTGAAATCATCTCAGGCAAGGAATATGAAGGAAATAAATGCAGTCTGCCTTGAGTTCAAGAGCACAGGGGAACAGACTACGGGGAGGCTGGCATCATGGTAGGGAGTAAAAGAGGAAATCTCTAGACAAACAGGCCAATGATTGGGTCAGGTACCAGCCTCAACACATCCACTAGCTATGTGACCTTGGAAAACTCAGTATTCCTGACGTCTGGTTTCCTCATCTGCAAATAAGGGTTAACAGTACCCAGAACGTAAAAAAAGCTCAAGGAACTGAATCCCAGCCATGCAATTACTTGCTCTACAACTTGGCAAATTGTTTCCTCCTGAAAAACTATTTTGGAGGAACCTTTTAAGAACTTATCTTGATCCTTTATACAACACACATAGCACAAGCTTGCCACAAAGTAGAGGCTCAATAAATAGAAGTTTGATTTCCAGTACTCCTGTTAGAAATAAATGTCACTGCAAATGTACATGTAAGTGCTATTGTATTTATTCCTAATGGATTCTTCTGGGAAAGGGAAACCAAAAATCAAGTCTCTTGCCTAGGACATTCTGTGTGGCTCCTATGTCTTCGAAGGTGTGCCTGGCTGCCTTTTGTGAACGCCTTTTCCTTTTCCTTCAGTTTATTTACCTAAGTGAACAGGATTCAAAATTCTTTAATCATTTCACTAAAGCTCAGTGTAGAGTGCCAACTCAACAAGCCTAATGCTACCTTGGCAGTCAGATCACATATCTGAAAATGAACAACAGAAATACCACAGCCAGGAAATAATCTGCTCCATAATCTGAATTGGGATTTGTGGGCTTCCCAAAAGCAACAAGTTTGTATTTGATAAGGAGACTGTTAGCTCTATCTTTATGATGGGGAGAAAGAAAACCAACTGCTCCCTCCTGAAAGCCTAGTGCCTTGAGCGCGGTAAACATAGTCAAAACCTATTCATTTGCATCTAAAGCAGCATGCAAATAAAACCTTTTGGATTGTACCCCTATAAAATTAAAAATAAAATAAAAAATACCTTTTGGAGTAGATGATTATGTGTAAAACTGATATTGTAAGTTCAGGGACATCATCCAAATCCTTTCACTAATAGTTTTATTTCAAATATACTTATCAGGGAAATTAAACTGTAAATGATCCCCAACCTTCCCAAAATTGTTGTAGGGAGTTTCTTGATTCTAATTCAGTTGATTAGGAGGTGTGGCCCCATTCTGTTTTCTGAGTTTGTAAGAAAAAAGTCTCAATAGTCACTGACAACTTACATCAAGACAAATTTTCAATACCTAACACTAAATCCATATGAACTATTAGTAAGGACTCAGGATAAAAAGCTGAATGTTGACATCTCGTAAAGAAAAAAAAGGTACTCAGTCTGGTCTCTTTTGCCACTAAGTGAACCTGGACGGGTATTTGGGACAGTTTCCCATCTGTTTAGAGGAGGGAAGATATTGAAATGGTGCCTGTGGTCTCTTCCAGTTTACATGAGTTCAGGTTCTTCACCTTTTAGCTTATATTTATGGTACAGCCAGTTTGGGCCTAAGACAAAATCCCCATAATGTACTAACGTGCTCATTTTAAGATTCTAAATCACCATGTACAGAAACACTGATTTAAAATGGTACTTGGGCCAGGCACGGTGGCTCAAGCCTGTAATCCCAGCACTTTGGGAGGCAAAGGTGAGGGGACTACCTGAGCCTATGGGTTTGAGAACAGCCTGGGAACTTGGCGAGACCACATCTCTACAATAAATCAAAAAATTAGCTGGGTGTGATAGCATGTGCCTGCAGTTCCAGCTACTTTGAAGGCTGAGACAGAAGGATCGCCTGAGCCCAGCAGTTCGACACTGGGGTGGCCGTGAGAGTGCCACCGCACTCCAGCCTGGGCGATGGGGTGAGACTCCAACTCAAAAATAAAATAAAATAAAATGGTACTTGGCCACATAATGGAAATTTAAAGAGCATTATATTAGGTTGGAAGTCTAACTTCCTACCTTTTGGTTCTTTCTTTAAAGTTCATACAATTCTTTATCAACATTCCCCTGTGGACCCTTTGGTATCATGTGCTGTTTATATAGAAATAATCCCACAATTTGCTTTTGAGACCTGCATCCTAAAACCAAAATAGCTCATGATACAGCCTCTAAGTCATCATTTATTGATTTATACAGCACCCATCACATGATTGAGGTGCTTTACAATACAGTAAACATCACAACAGAACTCACATAGTTAAATACAATCAACAAATTACAGAACTAAAAAAACTGGAATGAAGCAACATTATGTCAGATTTCAAAGATGCTGAGAAGTGGCAGTACAAAAAGGTAATTCCACCAACTGGAGACCAGACGGGCAAAGATAACACAGGCACCACAACCCAAAGTGGGCAGATTTATAGAGGGTGAGTGAGCATATAAAATATAATTTTACAACCGAGAATGAAGACCATTAAAAATACTGACACCCAAGTGATCACAGAACTAGTGGAATAACCTCACAAACATATTACCTTATAATGACAAGGAAATCAACCTCAAATGGATTTTAAGCTCAAAAGAAGAGTCCAGGAAGCCACTGAGATCATCCATCCCATTTTGAGCACAGACTGAAATCTATATGCCTCTACATGAATCTGGAATAAATTTAGGAAACGGCCAACAGTTCTATAACCCATAAGACTATGTATAAGTTGCTGATGGCTGGCACAAGATTGGGGGGGAAGGGGGAGTCCTTTTCCTAAAGCAGAGAAGAAAACACCTCACACTAATGATGAGGCACTGGTGGGACAAAAGCCACCTGGTTCAGTGTCACCTGAGCATGGGGGTTTAATATCAAATGTAGAGGCATTTAAATTTACATTATCAGATGAACACTGGGAAAGGCACAGATGACATCTCTGACAGAGGAAAAGAATTCATTAACATCTATCTAGGCCTGTGTTTCAGTATGTAGTACAGTCAGGGCACCAGGTGGAACAGAGCGTTAAGAAAGATGCACTCATTCCTGGCTCTCCCTTCCACTCCCCTAGAGCTAGCTCTAAAACACCACAAGGTTATACCAAAGTAACTGCATTAAAGTGGCACTTAAAAGTTCAAAAATAGTTTTCCCTGAGTTACTAGGTCACTTGCTACTTGCTGAAGAGTCAAATCCCAGGTTTTAACTCAACGGATTGCTGACAGAATTAAAGCAATAAGAGAGCAAATTTCTAACACCATTTTGCCAAAAACAACCACCATGTGAATAATTTCTAATTTAAGAGTAAAAGGGGCAAGACCCCATTTCTACTACCAAAAAAAAAAAATTTGCACAGGTATGGTGGCGTGTGTCTGTAGTCCTAGCTGCTCGGGAGACTGAGGTGGGAGGATCACTTGAGCCCAGGAGGTCAAGGCTGTAGTGAGTGATGACTGCGCCACTGTACTCCAGCCTGGGTGACAGAGCAAGACCCTGTCTCTGAAAAACAAAAGAGTAAAAGAGACCGTATTCCAAGTCCCTTGAAGGTGTGCAGTGCTGGCATTCTAGGTAACAATTTTTACAGTCTTTGAAAGAAAAAAACCAAGTCACAATAATCTTGAAAAAAACTGGGCTCTAATGAATTAAATCAAATAATATTTACAGTCACTATACATTTATGTGTGTTTAATAATGTTTACGGGTTTTTACAATGCTTCAGAGTGGAGAACAGACTAGGATTTAGAAAAATCACTCTTTACTGTGACTACATCCTCAACCATTTTAGTTCTGTTTTAAAAAAATAAAGTGTGTAGAGGTCTGGGCTATTGGCTATTTGGCTTCTGCCGAATCATTTCTCTGAACCCCAGGGAGCAGAAATGCACCAATTCTTGCTGATTCTCTCAATCAAACACCATGCCCCATCTGGTACTATCTCAAGTTCTATCCTTATATGCCAAAGACTACTACTCACTCCCAGCCTCACAACGAACATAGAGGAGCCCATGCCCACCTTTAACACTGGCACATGCTCATTTTACCATTTGCTGAAGTTGTTTTAGAAAACCATATGAAATATATTTATGCTCAAACATTAATCAAATTCAAATGCACTATGTCAGTGACAGAATCTATATGTCAAATAGCAAAGCATTTACCCTGGTAATGCTTTTAGAGTCACACATAAGAATCAAGATAGAACCCAATACACATACTGCCATGGCCATGTGATTTTCAAGTATTACGTTTGTTTGCATAAGGAATCAACCTGAGATTTTTCTAAACTGCACTTCTCTGGCATTCAGTATTACAACCTTCATTCAATACAATAAAAGCCAACAACTTGACAATTATTGGAAAAAAATTATATTTTGGAAGAACTCACTACATATGGTGACAGAATTCCAAAATCAAATTACATGAAAATATACACCGCAATTTTTTTGTACAATAGGTGAGAAAAATCTGCAGTAGAGAAGAGGCAAAGAAATATAAAGGACTAAGGAGAAGGGTACGAGGGTAAACAGCATTTTTAATAGCAAACCCAGAGGTTAAGTAGAAAGCCTGTAGCTATGCATGCTTTACTTATTCAACCTTAATATTAGGTGAATGAAGTGAAAAAAATAACACCAAATCAGAATTTAATATTTTGCGGGAAAATTTCAGTAAGCTGAGTTAAAAATAAACTCTTTTTAGTTCTTGGGGGTAATGACTGGGTTCAAGAGCTCTCAACAGCCAATAAATGTTATTGCTACAACCAATCCAGGATATGGGTGCAACTAGAATACAAAAAGGACAAAGCACCTATGATGACTACTCCTCTGAAGTCATCATCAAAATCAAGTAATTGCTTATTAAGTATTTCAGTATTTCAACTAAATGATTTGATAACTTTCTGGCAGAGAGAAGAGATGAAAGTAAAGGGGAGTGTGTCAAAACAAAGAAGATACAAAGGTTTAGTAAATGAAGAGAGTTTAATGAAGCCTCAATGGTTTAAAGAAAATTAAATGGAAACTTTTAATCCTAATTGCTTTTCATCTGTCATGCTTTAAGGAGTTTTTTTAAACTGATAAGAAACAATGAATATGAAAGAAAACCTGCTAATATCTTTTAGAATTTACACGATTCTTATTCTACTACAAGAAAGCATTATTTGGTACAAGGTGTATTTGTGGATGTACATGAACAGTATATATATTATCCGGATCATGTTGTGCTATGTACAGGTCTTTACAATTCTTCCTGAAGGTTAAAACAGTTCATTAGAATTCAAAATGCGCAATCATCTGTAAGTTGGCACTTGTTAGGCTCTTGTCAGCATTGATAACTGGCATGTTTTATTGCAGCCCAGTTCCAGCCAGTGTTTGCCAACTTGTTACAACAGAAGTCCAGCAATAGGTGGGTAGAGTGCAGGAAAAACAGTGCCATGTTTCTCAATTGGAGACCTACAACAAAACAAAACAAAACAAAAAAAGATTATATAATGGAACGTTAATGGAACAGTATTATATAATGGAACGTTACAAAAGAATTGATTAGAAACGTTTCTTTATTTATATTCTATTTTTTTTTTAAGTCTTGAAATTGGGTAGTTTTATTTATTTATTTTCCATTTTTAATGTTAAATACAACGGGCACACGTGTGTTTGTTACATGGACATATTGTATAGGGGATTTATATTCTATTTCTTTGGCAACCACTCCTCAATTCACTTAAGCACACTTTTGGTGCATGTCTATTATGGTAGCCACTAGCTATATGTACTACTCAATCGTAAATCTAAATTAAATCACATTGAATAAAATTTACAATTTAGTTCCTCAGTCATACTAGCCAGATTTCAAGTGCTCAAAAGTTACATGTTGCTATTGGTTGTCATACTGATTAGCATAGGTAGAATATCTCCATCATTGCAGGAAGTTTTACTGGACAGCATTGATTTAGATTTTTCAATACTCCAAACGTCTTTCAACAACACAATATATGTATTTATATTCCATATAATATCAAAAATAGACAAATTGATTAAAAGTCAAGTGACCTGGAAATTTACAACTATGAGAGGATATTCAGAGAAAAAACATAAGATTACCAAACTTCTCAACTTGCTAAATTCTATGCAGTCCACAAGTTCAGTTCAAACAACTGTCTCCATGATGCCTCCCACAAATGACCCTCTATCCCAATTAGTTCCCGTTTTATATCTGCCAGTCTCATATCCTCAGTTAGACTGGAAGTCAAGAACACAGTTAAATAAAAATCACCACCATCATATCAAGTGCTTATTATATGCCAAGCAGTGTGCTAAGTGCTTTACAAACTCATCTCACGAAATGCTCACAATCATTATATTAAAAGGCTTTCCCCTATAAAAGTGAGATATAGTCACATAGCTAATTAATAACTGTCAGAGTTTCCTGCTCAGAAAGTTAGGAATACACTGGGTTCAAGTTTTTTTTTGAGTCAGAGTCTCAGTCTGTCGCCCAGGTTGAAGTGCAGTGGTACACTCATGGCTACTGTAGCCTCAAACTTCTGGGCTCAGGTGATCCTTCCACCTCAGTCTTCCAAGTAGCTGAAACTACAGGTGTGTGCCGCCACACCCAGCTAATTTTTTGATTTATTGTACAGATAAGGTCTCACCAAGTTGCCCAAGCTAGTCTCGAATCCCTGGTCTCAGGCAATCCTCTCCCCTCAGCCTCCCAAAGTGCTGGGATTATAGCGAGAGCCACCGCGCCGGGCTTGGGTTCAAGTTTTTTTGTTTTTGTTTTGAGTTAGAGTCTCACTCTGTCACCCAGACTGGAGTGCAGTGGCCGCTTCCGGCCACCGCAGCCTCGACTTGCTGGGCTCCAGCGATCATTCCGCCTCAGCCTTTCGAGTAGCCGGAATTACAGGCACGCGCTACCACACCCGGCTGATTTTTTGAGTTTATTGTAGAGATGAGGTCTAACCAAGTTGCCCAGGTGGATCTCGAACCCACAGGTTCAGACAATCCACTCACCTCAGCCTCCCAAAGTGCTGGGATTACAGGCTGAGCCACCGAGCCCGGCTGGGTTCAAGTTTTAAAAGTCTCATCTAACAATTGAACTTTTCAGTCTTATTATATTAATACGGTACTTTGAATACAAGGAGAAGGGGAGAGGGCTTAGGGCAGCAAGAAAGAAAATACCCAATACTATTACATCTTTAGGGCAAGTGTTCCAAGGAACTCAGAATATCATATCTAATGCCAAGTACAATAACGGGCAAAAAAACTCACAGAAAAGATGACTGGGAAATCAATATATGTAATTTTAAACTCCTGACATAAGAGTTACAGCAAATTTTAACTCACACCATACACATTCATAGTCTTTTAAAGTCTAGAGTGATTTATCAATCTTGTAATCACCCAATTTCAACAATACCAAAAACTAATGATGGACTACTGCTAATGTCTTTCAAAAGGGGTTATACCAATCAATGTAAGTGGCCCTTATAAAACCATGAAATGCACCATATGTAAATATATCACCTTAACCAGAGTCAGGTTCTAACATTTGCACACAGATACACAAATGCACATACATATTTTTACTAGAAAATCTAAAGATATATACTAAAACTCAAGACAATGATATAGAACAGTTATTTAACTTTTAGGTAATGTTACTTAAATGTTTTTTAAAAGACTATTGCTCACCCAAATTAATCCCTGACCAATACATCTCTCAGGGTAGAAGAACGGGTATAAAGTTTGGGCATTCAGTAACTATTCCCCTATGATATAAATGATGAGAAATTTAAGAGCCACAAAAGAATCATTTATAAACTATTTCCATATGGGCTTTCTTTTTTTTGGAGTTGGAATCTCACTCTGTGGCCTGGACTGGAATGCAGTGGCCGTTCCCAGCCACTGCAGCCTCGACCTGCTGGGATCTGGCGATCCTTCCGCCTCAGCCTTCCAAGTAGCTGGAACTACAGGCACGTGCTACCACGCACGGCTTATTTTTTGATTTATTGTAGAGATGAGGTCTCACCAAGTTGCCCAGGCGGGTCTCGAACCCGCGGACTCAGGCAATCCACTCACCTCAGTCTCCCCAAAGCACAGCCATATGAGGCTTTAAGGGGGGAAAAAAATCATCTGAGAACTGACTGCTCTAAGTCATTAAACACGTAAAATCAGGAGACCTCACCTTTTAATAGTGAGAACCAAGCTTTAAATATCATTAGTTTCTTGAGTAGAGAAAGGAAAATGCATTCCTCCTTCTCTCTTTGAATAAAATTTATTCCAAACAGAGAAAAAGCCTCAGAACAGAAAAAGCAAGTTTGTCATTCTTTTCTCCAGAATGATAAATGTGAAAACCAAATTACCTATATAACTGTCTTAAATAGTGCTGAATTGAAAGTCACTTATATTTTGTAAGCATACCCTACATGTAACTTAAAATATGTCTGAATGTTAATTGAAATAATATCAACCATATCTACTGTTTGCCTCATATTCTTTAAATTATTCCTGTTTTTTAACCTACAGATTTTTAAAATTTTTTAATTTTTTGAGTTGGAGTCTCACTCTGTCACGCAGAATGGAGCACAGTGGCCGCTCGCAGCCACTGCAGCCTTGACCTGCTGGGCTACGGCAATCCTTCCGCCTCAGCCTTCCAAGTAGCTGGAACTACAGGCACGCGCTACCACACCCAGCTAATTTTTGATTTTATTGTAGAGATGAGGTCTCGTCAAATTGCCCAGGCGGGTCCCAAACCCGCGGGCTCAGGCAATCCACTCACCTCAGCCTCCCAAAGTGCTGGGATTACAGGCTGAGCCACTGAGCCCAGCTCAGATTAATCTTTAACCTAAAGATTAACATAAGTTAAATCACAGATTTTGGTGGAATACCTTTTTAATCCAAATTTCAACTGACTTCATTCTTAGTTCAACCCAAACTAAACTGGTAATTAGGTTAGGTACTTATTGAGGCTTTTATTTCCCAGACAGATATAATCAAGATGGTAAAAACTGAAGTAATTTGAAGACTGCTAGGTTACTGGTATACCTGGTAGTAAAGGGGAAGAAATACATTTTCATCATTTCAGATAATAATAACAGGTAGATGTGAAAGTAGATCTAAATCTTTTCAGAAAGTAAAGATATCAAATATGAAAACAGGATGGGTGGTGGATAAAGACTTTAGTCTTACACTTGAGTTGTACCTTTACATATAATACATTTAATCATAAAAATAAATAAAATAAAAATTCAGACAGTATGACACTGATTCAGCCGGGCTCGGTGGCTCAGCCTGTAATCCCGCGCCTTTGGGAGGCTGAGGTGAGTGGATTGCCTGAGCCCACGGGTTCGAGACCCGCCTGGGCAACTTGGCAAAACCTCATCTCTACAATAAACCAAAAAATTAGCCAGGCGTGGTAGTGCATGCCTGTAGCTCCAGCTACTTGGAAGGCTGAGGTGGATGGATCGCCAGAGCCCAGCAGGTCGAGGCTGCGGTGGCTGGGAGCAGCCACTGCACTCTAGTCTGGGTGACAGAATGAGACTCCAACTCAAAAAAAACAAACAAACAGACACTGATTCAGGGACCGACAAGTCAATCAATGAAAAACAGAAAGGCCCCAAACAGAACAACACATATCTAGAAATGTGATTTTATGATTTTTTTTTTTTTTTTGAGTTGGAGTCTCATTCTGTCGCCCAGACCGGAGTGCAGTGGCATGCTCCCGGACACTGCAGCCTCGACCTGCTGGGCTCCAGTGATCCTTCCACTTCAGTCTTCCAAGTAGCTGGAACTACAGGCGCATGCTACCAGGCCCGGCTAATTTTTTGATTTATTGTAGAGACAAGGTCTCGCCAAGTTGCCCGGGCTGGTCTCGAAACCACGGGGCTCAGGCAATCCACTCGCCTTGGTCTCCCAAAGTGCTGGGATTACAGGCTGAGCCACCGAGCCTGGTCTAAAATGGGATTTTGTAACATAACTGACATTGTGTATCAGTGGTGAAAGGAAGGACTTAATAAATGGCATAGTCAACAACTGGGCCAGGCATGGTAGTTCACGACTGTAATCATAGCACATTGGGAGGCCAAGGTGAAAGAATTGCTTGAGTGCAGGAGTTTGAGGACAGCGTAGGCAACATAGCAGAACCTCATCTCTACAAAAATTAGCCAGGCATACTGGCACACGACTATAGTCCCAGCTACTTGGGGGGCTGCGGCAGGAGGATCGCCTCGCCCACGGGTTCGAGACCAGACTGGGAAAGTTGGCCTAACCTCATCTTTACATTAAATCAAAAAGTTAGCCAGGCATAGTAGTGTGTACTTATATTTCCAGTTACTTGAAAGGCTGAGGTGGAATGATCACCTGAGCCTAGCAGGTTGAGACTGCAGTGGCCATGAGCGTGCTACTGCACTCCAGCCTGGGTAACAGAGTAAGACTCCAACTCAAAAAAAAAAAAGAAATGTCAATACCTAGTATTAAGTCATGATGGTAGATCAAAAGGCAAAACAAAAGAAACTAAATTGAAATAAGTACTTTATCATTAAAAAAAACTAGCCGGGCTCGGTGGCTCAGCCTGTAATCCTGCGCCTTGGGAGGCTAAGATGAGTGGACTGCCTGAGCCTGCGGGTTTGAGACCTGCCTGGGCAACTTGGCAAGCCCTAATCTCTACAATAAATCAAAAAAATTAGCCAGGTGTGGTAGGGCGCGCCTGTAGTTCCAGCTACTCAGAAGGCTGAGGTGGAAGGATCACCGGAACCCTGCAGGTCGAGGCTGCGGTGGCCGGGAGCGGCCACTGAACTCCAGTCTGGGCGACAAAGTGAGACTCCAACTCAAAAAACAAAAAACAACAACAAAAAAACTATACCATTAGCCTGGGCCCGGTGGCTCAGCCTATAATCCCAGCACATTGGGAGGCTAAGGCGAGTAGATTGTCTGGGCCCACAGGTTTGAGACTAGCCTGGGCAACTTGGCAAGACCTCATCTCTACAATAAATAAATAATTAACCGGGTGTGGTAGCATGTGCCTGTAGTTCCAGCTACTCAGAAGGCTGAGGCGGAAGGATCACCGGAACCCCCAGCAGGTCGAGGTTGCAGTGGCCAGGAGCGGCCACTGCACTCCAGTCTGGGCGACAGAGTGAAACTCCAACTCAAAACAAACAAACAAACAAAAAAACTATACCATTAGCCTGGGCCCGGTAGCTCAGCCTGTAATCCCAGCACTTTGGGAGGCTAAGGCAAGTGGATTGTCTGGGACCGCAGGTTTGAGACCAGCCTGGGCAACTTGGCAAGACCTCATCTCTACAGTAAATAAATAATTAACCGGGTGTGGTAGTGTGTGCCTATAGTTCCAGCTACTTGGAAGGCTGAGGTGGAAATATCATCTGAGACCAGTGGGCCGATGCTGGGATGGCCATGAGCATGCTACTGTACGCTAGCCTGGGCGACAGAGTGACACTCCAACTCAAAAAAACAAACAAAAAAAATAAATTGTACCATTAGTGAAAAAAAACCAGACACCATACTAACCATATGAATACAGAATATCTAGTTAAAAACAGCAGAATACACTAAAGAAGAAAAGCAGGTTAAACCACAGTCTTGAGAACCAGCAGACAATTGGATAATACCACTAAAAAAATGAAATCAATAAAAACAAGCAACTCAAATATGCAAAATTACACAATTTTCAAAAAATTGTAAGACAAAAAAAAAATCAAAGGCATGATTTCTAAAATGAACTTACCCTGAAATAAGTGAAGTTACTACCTACAAAATAAATGTCACTCAAAAGCAGTCTCTTGGCTTTTTCTTACACAGCGGGCAACTTTTCTTTTAAATTCTCCATTTCTGTCTTCCCTCCATTCTTTCTGTAGATAAAAAAGTAATAGCAAATGATTTGATGCAAACTCTTATTTTAATTTTAAATGCAATCCCTTGGTAATCTGAACAATTCGAAAATATAAGTTGGTATTTATAAAAGCATTCAGAAATCATTTTTCTAAAGCATTCTGCTGGGATACACAGCAGAAATCTCCTATGCAAATTACTTCTACAAGAAAAATTCTCTAAGAAAAAGGTCACACAACATGCACAGTTTTGCTTTACACTGAAAAAGAAAGCAACAATTTACAAATAAGACATTCAGACTATCTGAAGGATTGTCAACTCTCCCTATTGGAAACAACCAGAAAAGAAACACAAACATGTCTGCAATATAAAGGAGATAGGTGTGATGCAGCATATTGAGATGATATTAAGTACTATTTCTAGTACAATTAACACGGTCACTGCCAGGCACATGAAAATGGAACACTGAGCTGGGCATGGTGGCTCATGCCTGTAATCCCTGACACTGGCAGGCCTGAGTCCAGGGATTCAAGACCTGACTGGGCAACTTTGCGAGACTTTGTCTCTACAATAAATCAAGAAAAATTAGCTGGGTCTAGTGGTGTACACCCGTGGTTCCAGCTACCTGAAAGGCTGAGGTGGCTATGAGCATGCCACTGCACTCCAGCCTGGTTGACAGACTGAGACTCTGACAAAAAAAGAAAGAAAAAAAAGAAGGGAGGGAGGGAGGGAAGAAGAAAATGGAATACAGTTGATTTCACCTAGCATGTAAACAGCAAAAAATTCTCACAAAATGCCTGTTTTTTTTCTTTG
The DNA here is from genome assembly GCF_000164805.1 of Carlito syrichta. NCBI lineage: Eukaryota > Metazoa > Chordata > Mammalia > Primates > Tarsiidae > Carlito > Carlito syrichta. The sequence continues at coordinate 14,925 of NW_007062127.1, forward strand.
GAGTCTCAGTCTACTCTGTTGTCCAGGATGGAGTGCAGTGGCACTCTCATGGCCACCGCAGCCTTGACCTGCTGGGCTCAGGCAATTCTTCTGCCTTAGCTTTCTAAGTAGCTGGAACTACAAGCGCACACCATCACGCCCGGCTAATTTTTATTGATCCATTGCAGAGATAAGGTCTTGCCAAGTTGCCCAGTCTAGTCTTGAACCCATGGGTTCAGGCAACCCTCTCACCTCGGTCTCCCAAAGTGCTGGGATTATAGGCATGAGCCACCGCGCCCAGCCTTCACCCATTCTTCCTTTTTCACTCCTGCCTCAAGAGTAAGACTCCCACTTAAAAAAAAAACAAAAAAACAACCCTCTAAAAGACACACTAATCATTAGATAAATTGCAATGCTAGCATGTACAGAGATTATTATAGAACTAGTATAGAACAATGGAAGAAGAAAACTAATCTATGCCAGAGGAGCATGAAAGTAAATCATCACAGACCCTGGGAAAGATAGTTTTGAGCATTTAGGGGGACAAATGAATATAAATTGGGAATGTGGTTATAACATGAAATTGTGGTTATAACATGAAATTATGGTAAATTTGCTTAGGCATAATAATGGCAATGTGGTAATGTACAAGAATGTCCTGATCTTTCAAATGTTTGCTGGAGTATTAATAGGTAAAATATTAGAATTACCTCATTTTCATTAGTAAGGAAAAAGGGCAATTCCAGTTAAAAAGGGGAAGGAGAATCTCAAACAAAACAGAGCACCTAAAAACAGCACTATAGTAAAGATAAGGGACAATGACAGCAGGGAGATGAGATGGGAAAAATTGTGAAGGATTACTTGAGGACAGGAGTTCAAGACCAGCCTAGGCGAAACAGCAAGATCCCATATCTAAAAAAATAAAATAAGCAGCCTGAGCAACATACTGAGACTCCATCTCTAAAAATCTGAAATAAATTAGCTCAACATGGTGGTGTACACCTTAGTCCCAGCTAGTTGGAAGGTTGATGCCACAAAATTTCTTGAGCCCAGGAGTTACAGGCTGCAGGGACCTATGATTGTGGTACTGCTCTCCAGCCTAGGTGACAGTGAAATCTTATAGTTCCAGCAACTTGGAAGGCTGAGGCAGAAGGATCACCTGAGCCCAGCAGATCTAGGCTGCAGTGGAGTGCATGCCACTGCACTCCAACCTGGGTGACAAGAATGGTGAGACTCCAACTCAAAAAAAAAAAAAAAGCCGGGCATGGTGGCTCAAGCCTGTGATCCCAGCACTTTGGGAAGCCAAGGCAAGACTGCCTGAGCTCAGGGGTTTGAGACAAGCCTGAGCAACATGGTGAGACCTTGTTTCTACAATAAATCAGAAAACTAGCCAGGCGTGGTAGTGTGCACCTGCAGGTTCCAGCTACATGGAAGGCTAAGGCGGAGGGTAGCCATGAGAGGCATGCCACTGCACTCTAGCCTAGGCGACAGAGTGAGATGCCAACTCAAAAAAGAAAAGGAAAAAAGGGAAGCTATTACACTAATGAAGGTAAGAAGTAAGAAGGACTTAAGTCAATGGCACAGGAGTAGAAAGGAGTTTAAAAAGGCTTAAGTAATATGGTTGACATTCTCTGGTGACTGAGATAAGACTAGTCAAGGATGGCTTCTAGGTGCAGGGTAAATTTTTTTTTTCCTTTCCTGACAGTTCCAAAGCAGGGAAGAGCTAACATAGCTGCTTTTTTTTTTGAAGTCCACTCTGTTACGAACTGTGATGATGATATCATCTCTATTATTATACATAGGGAACACTACAAATTCATAATAGCAAAAGTATGCTTATATCTTTGTTCTACTGAGACCGTATTAAAATAATATTTTTCTTTTACTCCTGACAAGTTGCAAAAGATTTTTCTTTTAAGGTATAAATCTTTTTTTTTTTTAGTTGGAGTCTCACTCTGTCGCCCAGACTGGAGTGCAGTGGCCGCTCCCGGCCACCGCAGCCTCGACCTGCTGGGCTCGGGCAATCCTTCCGCCTCAGCCTTCCAAGTAGCTGGAATTACAGGAACGCGCTTACCATGCCCGTCTAATTTTTTGATTTATTGTAGAGATGAGGACTCACAAAGTTGCCCAGGTGGGTCTGGAACCCGTGGGCTCAGGCAATCCACTCACCTCAGCCTCCAAAGGCGTGGGATTACAGGCTGAGCCACTGAGCCCGGCTAGGTATAAATCTTTAACAGCTAAGACGATGGCAAAGAAGTCAACCAATAATAAGGTTTTCTAAAAGACCAAAGGCAGATGGAAGAGTATTAAAACATGGAAGAGAGAAGAGCAATTAGCAGCATAGAGAAAACTGGATGAAATGAAAACAAAGGAGAAAAAGGACCTGTTATCTAAGCAAGAAGCTAACATTTGAAAATGGCAAGTATGACAAGAGCTTGAGTGAGAAGTAGGGCTAAAAATAGAGATTAATTCAAAGTTCATATACTGAACATTTCCCTCACCGATATCCAAAATTTTAATGATTTCCTAAAATAAAAATAACATCTAGATTTAACATAAATATACTGAAGAATAATGGAACTACAGCTGCCAGTGTGGTTATTGGTGCTGAAAGTAATTGCACCTTCATGTTACCATTTACATGACATCCTCTTCCAACTCTTTCTTTTTTTGAGTTGGAGTCTCACTCTGTCGCCCAGACTGGAGTGCAGTGGCACGCTCCTGGCCACCGCAGCCTCGACCTCCTGGGCTCCAGTGATCCTTCCGCCTCAGCCTCCCAAGTAGCTGGAACTACAGGCATGCACTACCACACCCAGCTAATTTTTTGATTTATTGTAGAGATAAGGTCTCACCAAGTTACCCAAGCGGGTCTCGAACCTGCGGGCTCAGGCAATCCACTCACCTCAGCCTCCCAAAGTGCGGGACTACAGGATGAGCCACCAAGCCCGGCTCTCTTCCAACTCTTATATCCTTATTTATTTATTTATTTATTTTTGAGTTGGAGTATCATTCTGTCGCCCAAACTGGAATGTAGTGGCCGCTCCCGGCCACCGCAGCCTCGACCTGTTGGGCTCCGGCGATCCTTCCGCCTCAGACTTCCGAGTAGTCGGAATTACAGGCGTGCGCTACCACACCCGGCTAATTTTTGATTGATTGTAGAGATGAAGTCTTGCCAAGTTGCCCAGGCGGGTCTCGAACCCGCGGGCTCAGGCAATCCACTCACCTCGGCCTCCCAAGGCGCGGATTACAGGCTGAGCCACCAAGCCCAACCTGGCTAATTTAAAAAAATTTTTTTTGTAGAGCCAAAGTCTCACTATGTTGTCCAGGCTGGTTTTGAATTCCTGGGCTCCAAGCAATCCTCCTACCTCAACCTCCCTAAGTACGGGGATTATAGGTATGAGCCACCATGCCAGGCCTAGAACACCTACAGAGTTCTGAAATAGAGTTCGAAATACAAAAGAAAACTGACCACAGAGAAAGACTTCATAAGGTAACTTTTAAAATAAAAAATATTCAAGAATTTCTAAATTTATTAAACTGATAAGATTCCATGAAGATAGAATTAATGGAGAAAAAGAATATGCTTTTTAAAATTAAAAGCAATACTGTCAAAATTAAAATTCAATAGAAAATTCAAAACCAATACTATTTTAGATGAAAAAAAATACAAGGGGTTAACCTGGGTAACAACTAAAACAAATTCTTAAGAAGGGAGAGAATATTTAACATGGAAAAATTCTCAAAATAATTAAAGAAAACTTCTCAAGGTTGAAGTTAAATTTTAAATTCCAAGGGTGGACATCGACTACAAAGATAGAAAATTTAAGAGTCCGCACAACTCTGATATTTTGGAAAACCTAGAATAAAGAAAGGAAGCTAAAGGGAAGTAAGGAAAAAAAGAACAGACCACCTAAAAAAATGGAGAAGAATTAACCTAACGTGAATTTTCTCATCAGGAGTAATAAATGTTAAAATATAAATTCTCAGTAAATTTTTCTCCCTAGTATTCAATAAACAAAGTATCAATCAAGTATAAGAAAAGCATAAAAGAACCTTAAATCATGAAATGACTCAGGATTTAATCTGTACATATTCTAAGACCGTACTCTTGGATTTGCTGCCAAGGCAAAAGGAAGAAAGTCAACCAAGAAGAGAAAGAAGAAATGGGATCCAGGAAACAAAGATCCAATCGAGAAGGGAGGTGAGGGAGAAATCCGAAGCAAGGGAGCTAAGCAGTGGGCTGAAGGTTAATCAAATTTGGAGTTATTGAAGGGAGGGATCTAGGAGAAAGACTGCTAAGAAAAATTGAGGTTTCGCCAGGCTCGGGGGCTCAGCCTGTAATCCCGCGCCTTTGGGAGGCTAAAGTGAGTGGATTGCCTGAGCCCGCGGGTTCGAGACCCACCTGGGCAGGCGAGACCTCATCTCTACAATAAAATCAAAAAATTAGTGGGCATGGTAGCGCGCGCCTGTAATTCCGGCTACTCGGAAGGCTGAGGCGGAAGGATTGCCGGAGCCCAGCAGGTCGAGGCTGCGGTGGCCGGGAGCGGCCACTGCACTCCAGTCTGGGCGACAGAGTGAGACTCCAACTCAAAAAAAAAAAAAAAATTAGCCAGGCATGGTAGCACGCGCCTTTAGTTCCAACTACTTGGAAGGCTGAGATGGAAGGATCGCCGGAGCCCAGCGGGTCAAGGTTGCAGTGGCCAGGAGCGGCCACTGCATTCCAGTCTGGGTGACAGAGTGAGACACCAAATCAAAAAAAATCAAAAACAAAAAAAATCGAGATTTCTTAGCCAGGAATGGTGGTGTGTGATTGTAGTTCCTGCTACTAGGGAAGCTGAGACAGTGAGCTATGGTCACATCACCACACTCCAACCTGGCTAACAGAGTGATATCCTGTTTCAAACAAAAAAAAAAGATGAGGTGGTAGGGACCTCCTGAATAGATATACTGATTAAGAGGTTAAAAAAACTGAAGTATAAAAATATAATTAAAGATGAATCTATAGATTTCAAGAAAAAAATGGAATAGATTTTGCACAACTTGTTTTCATACTAAAACTCATGTATGCATATTTCAACTTTATATTAAGACCTGTTTCGACCCTTTGGGTAATGTTTAGAATCAAGAGATTAATTATTTTTGTACTAGGTTTGGCTGTTTAAGTATTCAGGTGTTTGAAGGATTAATAATTTTGTCAGTTCTGATCTTATTAAAAGAGTTGATAGTTGAGCATGGATCAAATGAAATGTTTTTCTGGGTTTTTTTTTGAGTTGGAGTCTCACTTTGTCACCCAGACTGAAGTGCAGTGGCCGCTCCTGGCCACCGCAGCCTCGACCTACTGGGCTCCAGGGATCCTTCCGCCTCAGCCTTCCAAGTAACTGGAACTACAGGCGTGTGCTACCACGTCTGGCTAATTTTTTTTTTTGATTTATTGTAGAGATGAGGTCTCGCCAAGTTGCCCAGGCGGGTCTCGAACCCGTGGGCTCAGGCAATCCACTCACCTCAGCCTCCCAAAGATGCGGGATTACAGGCTGAGCCATGGAGCCCGGCTTTCAAATGAAATGTTAATCAGTTTTCCTCAAAGATTATTCCCTAGGATTTTTTTTTTCCTTTTTTAAGAGATAGGATTTCTCACCCTGTCACCTAAGCTGGAGTACTGTGGCTCAACCTCCTGGACTTAGGCAATTATCTGGTCTCAGCCTCCTGAGTAGCAGGGACTACAGGCATGTGCCACCATGTGTAGCTAATTTTCTATTTTTTGTGGAGACAGGGTCTCACTTTGTTGCCCAAGTCAGAGACTTATTTAAAACCAGCTATCACCCCCTTCTTCCTTATTATCTCTTACATTGTTTGGACTGACACTTTATTGAATAGAAAGTGAAAGGATTTTCTGCCAGTTTTAAGTTCAATTCTATTATTAAATTAAAACATTTAAAGTCATAGGTTTTAAAAGGGGTTATCCATAGTCTTATTCTGTAATTAAGACTTCATAAAGTTTTTAATTAACCCCCTCAAAAAGGTAAATTTATCTCCTGGTTTTGATATAAAAAAAAGTCTCAAGAATAAGGACTAGAGGCCGGGCTCAGTGGTTAAGCCTGTAATCCCGCACTTTGGGAGACCGAGGTGAGTGGATTGCCTGAGTCCGCGGGTACGAGACCCGCCTGGGCAACTTGACGAGACCTTGTCTCTACAATAAATCAAAAAATTAGCCGGGCGTGGTAGCGTGCACCTGAAGTTCCAGCTACTTAGGAGGCTGAGGCTGAAGGATCGCCGGAGCCCAGCAGGTGGAGTCTACAGTAGCCAGGAGCGGTCACTGCACTCCAGTCTGGGCAACAGAGTGATACTTCAACTCAAAAGAAAAAAGAAAAAAAAAAGAATGAGGACTAGAACACAAAGCTTTTAAAAAAATAGAGTAGGCTAAGGAACTAGAAACGATTATAGATTAAAAGACGCTTTAAAAAAACCCCTGAATACAAAACAATGCGGATTCCTAGACTAGACTCTGTATTTTTTTTTTTAAGTATGTGTTGGGGAGATACTAGCTATAAAGAACAATACTGGACAATACAGTGAATATGAACTTTATCTGAATTAATCAACAATTGTACATCAATGATAGACTTGTACCAGGGGATACATGCTTAAGTATTTAGGGGTAAAGGGTTATGATACCTATGAATTACTCTTAACAGCTTAGCAAAAGATGAAAAGATTGCAAAATCTCCATAGGTGGTGAACCTAGGTGAAGGATATTGTAGTGTACACTTAGCTAATACAATTTTCCTAGAAAAATGAAAGTTTTAAGAATTTAAAACTTAGGGATAATAATAGGAACATTAATAGGAACTTGGCAATACATTTTCTTAGCTATGACAATAGTATTATAGTTATGTAAGACTTTTTCCCCCCATTGGAGTCTCACTCTGTCATCCAGGCTGGAGTGCAGTAGCACAATCACAGTGGCTGCAGCCTAGATCTCTTGGGCCCAGAAGAGCCTTTTATCTCAGCCTTCCAAGTAGCTGAGACTACAGACAGGTGCATGCCACCCTGCCTGGCTAATTTTTTGATTCACTGTAGAGACGAGGTCTCACCACGTTGCTCAGGCTGGTCTCGAACTCCTGGACTCAGGCAATCCTCTTGCCTAGACCTCTAGAAGTGCTGGATTTACAGGTGTAAGCCGCTGCACCCAGCCCAGTAATGTTATTTTTAAAAGATATAGGATTAAGTATTTAAAGGCAAAGCTTAATTACATCTGTAACTTACTTCCGTAGAAATTCAGAAGAAAAAGAAAATGATGTAAATGTAATTATGGACTTACTGCTGCCATTTTATTAATTAATTTCTGGCTGTTTTGTGGATCCTTTGTCCCTTTCTTCCAATCTTGCTGTATTCCTTCATGAATAAGTGATTTCTCTAATGATTTGTCTCCTTATTTTTTATCTTTTGTATAACTACTATACAATTATACTTTGTGGCTACCATGAGGCTTACCAAAAACATCTTATCATTTTAACAGGACACTTAAGCGGATAACAAATTAACTTTCATAGCATTTAAAAACTTTGTATAAGCCGGGCTCAGTGGCTCAGCCTGTAATCCTGTGCTTTGGGAGGCTGAGGTGAGTGGATTGCCTGAGCCCACGGGTTCGAGACCCGCCTGGGCAACTTGGCGAGACCTCATCTCTACAATAAATCAAAAATTAGCCGGGCGTAGTAGCACGCGCTTGTAGTTCCAGCTACTTGGAAGGCTGAGCAAAAGGATCGCTGGAGCCCAGCAGGTTGAGGCTGCGGTGGCCGGGAGGGGCCACTGCACTCCAGTCTGGGCAACAGTGAGACTCCAAGTCAAAAAAAAAAAAAAAAACAACTCTATTGTACTCTACCCCCAATCCCAAATTTTAAAGTCACAATTTACATCTTAAAAACAAGTTATAGTATTCTTTTCAATTGCTAACAGTTGGTTTTAATTGTTCTTACTACAAAATTGGAAAGTTTGTGAGGTAATGTATATGTTAATTAGCTCAAATTAGCTGTTCCACAATGTCTGCATATTTCAAAACAACATGCTCTACACAATAATTATATGCAATTTTTATTTGTCAAAAAGGAAATATGGAAAGACACAAAGACACACACACACACACACACACACACACACACAGCTACTGCAATTCAAATTGACTTTTATTAAAGGGGAGAGTGAGAGAGAGAGCACAAAGATGTGAACATGTGGCCAACTTACCGCAGCATCAACATTAGCAGGTGAGTCTCCATTAGGGTCTGCCAGCATAGAAATGACACTAATCATGATGGTTTCCACAGTGTGGATAGGGAGCCAGCGTTCCTCTGGCTTTTCATAACCATATTTATCTTCCCCAGGCTCATGAAGAATAGAAATGCACACATCACCATTTTTATCAACTGCAAAATTAGAGAAGAATCTTGTTTAATATATTATGAATTTGGTTATACATAAAATATCTATTACAAATGTGATCCTGACTCACATAGTACCTGTATAAAACATAACATATAAACAAAAATTCCAAAATGGAATGTGCTAACTTTCTAGGAAACTACAGATTTTACCAAATGCACATAATCTACCTGAAAAACCCAGCAGGAATATAAACTATCTTTTTTATTTATGTCAAACTGTAAGACATCTAGCAAGCAGATGGGTGGTTAGCATTTACATGTAAATACAATGTAAGTGAATGAATGGCAACTGTTGGATCTATTCCTTATTTGCCTAAAGCATGTTCCAAAATACCAAAAACTGAGTTTCTATGTAGTGATTTCCAAGTTTTCCCACTAACTACTAACTTACTGACTTAAATTGGTGATAGTCAAAGATGTAGAGGCCAGGTACGGTGGCTCACACCTGTAATCCCAGCACTTTGGGAGGCCAATGCAGGAGGATCACTGCAGTCCAGAATTTCCAGACCAGCCTGGACAACATAGTGAGACTTGGTATCTATCAAAAATCCAAAAAATAAGCCAGGCGTGGACCACCTACTCAGAGGCTGAGGTGGAAGGACTGCCTGAGGCCAGGAGGTCAAGGTCACAATGAGGTGAGATCCTGCCATCGAACTTCAGCCTGGGTGACAAAGTAAGATCCCAACTCAAAAAAAAAGGTATAGAGATCTCACCAAAGAAAATAAAGTAATATCAAAAGGTACTTTTAAAATCACATAAAGACATCGGGCTCGGTGGCTCAGCCTGTAATCCCACACCTTGGGAGGCTGAGGTGAGTGGATTGCCTGAGCCCACGGGTTCGAGATCCGCCTGGGCAACTTGATGAGACCTCATCTCTACAATAAATCAAAAAACTAGCCGGGCATGTAGCATGCGCCTGTAATTCCAGCTACTTGGAAGGCTGAGGCGGAAGGATTGCCAGAGCCCCAGCAGGTCAAGGCTGTGGTGGCAGGGACCGCCACTGCACTCCAGTCTGGACGACAGAGTGAGACTCCCACTCAAAAAAAAATAAAAATAAGCCAGGCTCAGTGGCTCAGCCTGTAATCCCGCGCCTTTGGAAGGCTGAGGTGAGTGGATTGCCTGAGCCCGCGGGTTCGAGACCTGCCTGGGCAGCGAGACCTCATCTCTACAATAACTCAAAAAATCAGCCGGGCGTGGTAGCGCATGCCTGTAATTCCGGCTACTCGGAAGGCTGAGGAGGAAGGATCGCCGGAGCCCAGCAGGTCGAGGCTGCGGTGGCCAGGAGCGGCCATTGCACTCCAGTCTGGGCAACAGAGTGAGACTCCAACTCAAAAAAAATAAAAAATAAAAAAAATAAAAATAAATAAAATTGAAGCCACAAGTAATAGTCAACTTGAGTAATAATGAGAAAATACATTTATTTTCAAAACATGTGTTAGCATAACTGTGTCTTACTTTACAGTGATTCACAAAAAGTAAAACAATCTTACTAACCAAGAAAAAAAAAAGCTGAAGGTCTAAACCACGAATTCAAGTATATATTACATAAACACTCCCTATTACTGAAAGAAATCTTTGATAGCAAAATTTTCCCAATGATAAAAAAAAAAAACAAAAACTGGAATTCTAGAAGAGGTTTCAAATTTCTTGGTATAGAAATTTTTTTCAAGCAAAATTTTAAATCCTATAAATAATCAGTGGCAATGTTTGTATATATTTCATTCCTAATTTATCCTTTGTAGAGTCTAACATATTTGTGAACAGGTATAACTCCAAAGCTTATTTTTCATCTCATAACATCAGTCTTTTCCCTGTTGTTATTATAAACTCTGGGTAGCCAGGCTCGGTGGCTCAGCCTGTAATCCCAGCACTTGGGGAGGCTGAGGTGAGTGGATTGCCTGAGCCCATGGGTTCAAGACCCGCCTGGGAAACTTGGTGAGACCTCATCTCTACAATAAAATAAAAAATTAGCTGGGCGTGGTAGCGCGCGCCTGTAGTTCCAGCTACTTGGAAGCCTGAAGCGGAGGGATCGCCGGCGTCCAGCAGGTCGAGGCTGCGGTGGCCAGGAGCGGCCACTGCACTCCAGTCTGAGTGACAGAGTGAGACTCCAACTCAAAAAAAAAAATTAAAAATTAAAAATTAAAAAAAAATAAACTCTGGGTAATCAGAATCAATGTTTGTATATACCAATCAATATTACCACTGCCTTAACTTTATAAATATGTTTTGAATGCCTACAGTGTGTCCAACACACACCCGACATGGGGGTACAGCAGTAAATATGACATACAAGGCCCATGCCTTCAATGTTTTATACATGGCCTTTCTATAATTAAGCTTCCTCTTCCCAACCTACCTCTACCCTGCTAGTAAAATCTATTAACTAAAATAGAATCATTAGATCAAGAGGCAAGAATGGCATCAAAACTTACGATACAACACAGTTACTTACCAATGATTTTTCCCAGTTACTTAATAATGATTTTTCCCAAGTCATTTTTCTTAGAAAACAAATTATTAAATATTTGTAAAGAATTCTATCAGAGGAATCAATATACAATCCATTTTCCTTTTTAAAAAAGTATTTTTATCAATAATCTAGGATCTTAAAATATTTAACCTCATGCCATTTCAAACATACGATTTATTTTAGAATGAGTAAGTTTTTAGGCATAACATCTACTATCAAATTATACCCTAAAAGAATTTTATCAATTTATACAGCCATCAGCAGTATGAGATGACTACTTCACTGTCTCCTTACTCAGTATATAAAGATTTTTTCTTTATTGATACTGTTTAAATTTCATATACAACATCTGGTTTAAGTGGCTTTTCTAAGTGGTTTAAGTGGCTTTTGGGGTGAAAAATTTCCATGAATATAATGTCTTTCCTCTTTTGTGAAAAGCCTGTCCTTGTCCTTTAGCCAGTCATGTACTTAAAGAGCTAACTTTTCCTTTGCTAAAATGCTTCTCAGTTGCCCCTGTATAATTTTTGCCTGTTCCTTTTTTTCCCCATTTGAATGTTCTTTGAATGAGTACCCCTTTACCTCACTGGAAACTGGCTACTGCTCTTGATCAGGACACTGTGACTGTTCCCACAAGTAGTCTGGATAACATATTCTCCTGGGTACTATCGATATCTATCTGAAGTCAACCTATCTGGGCCAAGACAACTGATACTGTTGACAACACCTTCCTGGACACACTTTCCCCCCTTGGCTTCTGTAATACTTTGTTTTTTCCTGGTTCTTCAACCATTCTCCCACTTTCTCCTTCCCCTTTTCCCTTTTGATATTATCCTAATCTCTAACATCAATAATCTTTTTCCTAGGTAAATTAACTAATTCATTATATAACAATGTTATCTATCATTTTGAAACAGTGACTTCTAATGCCCTAAGTTCACTGCTAAATCCTGTACTAGTTTTATGTAATTATCTATCTGAATGTAGCAAGTATATCTCAAGAAAAATAAATCCAAAATTGAATGTATTTAAGGCCATATAAAACTAATATTTACCTTATAATAATTTTTGCAGTGACTTTGAGATATAATTCACCTGTGATACAATTCACCTATTTCAATTATATAGTTTAATGGTTTCTATCCAGTATGTTTGTAGAGCTGTAAGACCATCACCTTATCTACTTTAGAATGTTTTCCTCATCCCAGAAAGAAACCATGTGCCCATTAGCACTTGCTCCTTATTCCTCTCCCTACCTCCACTCCAGCCCTAGCTAAACACTAATCTATGTTCTGTCTCTACGAATTTGCCTATTCTGGACATTTCATATAAATGAAATGATACATTATGTGACCTTTTGCAACTGGCTTTCTTTACTTGGCATGTTTCTAAAATTCATCCATGTTGTAGAATATATCTCTACTTCATTTCTTTTTATTACCAAAAAATATGAAAATTTCATTATATGAATCCACATTTTATTTTTTCCCATTCATCAATTGATAGATATTTGTTTTCTGCTACTTTTTTTTGTCTCTTATGAATAATGAATACTGCAATGGGCCAGGTGCAGTGGCTCACACCTGTAATTCCAGTATTTCGGAGGCCAAAGCAAAAGGACTTCTTGACCCCAGGAGTTCGACACCAGCCTAGGCAACACTGCAAGACCTCCTCTCTACAAAAGTAACAAAGTTAGCCAGGTATGGTGGCATACACCTGTAGGCACAATTACTTGGGAGGCTGAAGTGGAAGGACCACATGAGCCAAGAAAGTGAAGGCTGTTGTGAGCTATGACTGTGTTACTACACTCCAATCAGGGTGACAAAGGGAGATCCCAACTCAAAACAGTAAGTAAGCAAGCAAATAAATAAATAAAAGACATAACGAATACTGCTATGAACATTATTGTATAAATTTTTTGTGGACACATGTTTTTAATTTTCTTGGCTAGGTACCTAGAAGTGGAATTGCTGGGTCATATGGTAACTATATTTAACCTTTTGAGAAACTGCCAGACTTTTCCAAACATCTGCACCATTCCTTGTTCATTGTCAGAAGTGTTTAAGAGCTCTAATTTCTGTATTTCCTTGTCAACACTTGCTATTAACTATCTTTATTATAGACATTCTAGTGGGCATAAAGTGGTTTCCCATTATGGTTTTGATTTTATAATTATTTTTATAAATGGTCAATCAATTCTAAATTTTTATTTCTCCATTACCACCCACATCTGGCAGTCAACAAGTGAGAGTAATTATGTTATCCTTCCTGCCACTATTGTTAGTCAAGCATTCATTTTTTTCTCACCCAGATCATTGATGAAATTCTCTGGCCGGGCTCGGTGGCTTAGCCTGTAATCCCAGCACTTTGGAAGGCTGAGGTGAGTGGATTGCCTGAGCCCGTGGGTTCGAGACCGCCTGGGCAATTTGACGAGACCTCACCTCTACAATAAATAAAAAAAAAAAAAAAAAAAAAAAAAAAAAAAAAAGAAATTCTCTATCTATCTCTTTGCCAACTGGCTGGTTTCTACTCTTCTACAAGTGTAATATTGCTAGAAGAAAATATAACCAACATAAACCTACTATACAGCTTTTTGTTGTTTTCTTTTTTGTCAGGACAATATACCATTATGAACAGCTTTAAAAATCATTATTCAATGAATCCTCACAGTCTAAAGAACAAAGTTCAAGACATGTATATTCATCATTCAAAATGCTATTCAAGAATCATATTCTCAACTGGGCTCAACGGCTCAGCCTATAATCCCGTGCTGTGGGAGCTGAGGTGAGTGGATTGCCTGAGCTTGAGGGTTCGAGACCCACCTGGGCAACTTGGCGAAACCTTATCTCTACAACAAATAAAAAAATCAACTGGGCGTGGTAGAGCACGCCTGTAGTTCCAGCTACTTAGAAGGCTGAGGCGCAAGGATCACCAGAGCCCAGCAGGTTGAGGCTGCGATGGCCGGGAGTGTGCTACTGCACTTCGGTCTGGGCGACAGAGTGAGACTCCAACTTAAAAAAAAAAGAATCATATTCTCTAATAACCATTCCTTAATTCCCTTCCTCCTGTGCTACCAAAATCCCTTGATACCTCACCATTTTGTTCACATGCCCAACTCTCCACATATAAACAATTATATTCTTATAGACAGGGCCCATAACTGATTTTGTATCTCAAGTGCCTACTAAATACTAAGATGCTCACCTACCCAGATTTGTATTCCTTTCCCATTTCAGAATGACTTTTCACTCTTTCCTACATCTAACTCTCTTCTCTATAGCTACCATCCTTCCCAATCATTTCCCCAGGTATCCTTTTTTCACAAATTATCCTCTCTCAAATCAAGTCTTGATTATTTCCCTACTGCTTTTCCTTTATGACGTACAAAATAAAGTCTCTTCAACCTTAAAAAAAATTCCATTTCATCAGTTGTCCTCTTAAACTAACTAGAAAATTGCTGCCTTCCTTCTTACCAGACGGGAAGTCCCAGGCATTAGCTTGCATTCACAGACAGAAAACGTAAGGTTCAAAGAGGCTTTGCCTAGAGTTACACACCAATTTGTGGTGAAACCAACATTCAGAAGCTTTGTTCTATCTTCTTTAAAAATAGATACAAAGCTGGGTGTGATGGCTCATACCTGTAATCCCAGCATTTTGGGAGGCTGAGGCAAGAGGACTGCCTGAGCCCACAGGTTTGAGATCAGCCTGGGCAACATAGCGAGACCGTGTCTCTACAAAAAAGTTTAAAAAATTAGCTCGGCCTGTAGTTCCAGCTACTTGGAAGGCTGAAGTAGAAGTATCACCTGAGCCCATCGAGTCAAGGCTGCAGTGCCCGTGAGCGAGCCACTGCACTCCACTCTGACTCAAAAAAAAAAAAGGGTACAAGAAGATTGCTTATTATACATCAAGGAATGCAAGTGAAAGCAGGAGAAACTGACAAATGCCTAGAAAGAGATGAAAGAAATGACAAAGTAGTAAGAGGCACATGTCACAAATTCGTGAATCTAAGCATCAAATAAGACTATTGTTAATGCATTCTACCACCATTAATCATTAGAGATATTGTTCCCCTTATCAGTATGAAAAATAACTATGCATCTTTTTGTTTTGTTTTGCTTTATTGTTGTTGTTGTTGTTGAAGTCTCACTCTGTTGCCCAGGTTTGAGTGCAGCCTCGACTTGCTGGGCTCAGGTGATCTTTCCACCTCAACCTTCCAAGTAGCTGGAACTACAGGCGCTTGTCACCACACCCAGCTAATTTTTTTATTTATTGTAGTGACAAGGTTTTGCCAAGTTGCCCAGGCTGGTCTCGAACCCCTCAAATCAGGCAATCCTCTTGCTTCTGCCTTCCAAAGTGCTGGGATTATAGGCATGAACAACTGCACCTGGCTTGAAAAATAACTATTTATCTTTTATGATCAATGCTATATAGATGCAATAAAATACGGTAGCACCCTTTCTTCCCAGTAGTTTTCCATTTGCCAGTTCCAGTCCTTCATAATGCTCATCTTTTTTTTAAGACAGTTGTCATTGTGATATTTATTTAACCTACTCATTAATTATTCTCTCACTGATTTTTGTTTAAATTAATATATATGAGGATACCCCACCCCCAGAAACCACAATTATTTTTTGGAGAGCGGGCCCTTTGCAGTACAGGCTGCCCCTGGTTAGGTAAGTGTTCTAGGAACCCATCCACATCAGCATACCAGCTAGCGCTGTGGTTTCAGTGAACTTTTTTAGAGATTCTTTCAATACCTTTGCCCATTCATGATGGGTGAGTTACAAGTGTACCTGCCTATGCTGCACTGAGTGTTTAGCACTTTTTGACCAAAAACAGCATGACCCCAGTACCCCACCCTCCTTATACACCTGATCTAACCCTGAGTGACTTTTTCTGGTTTCCCCAGATAAAAAAAGTCCTCAAAGGAAAACATATTGTCAATGTAGAAGAGGTGAAACAAAAACAAGCAAACAAACAAACCAAAAAAGGGGCAGAAGCACTAAAAGACATCAAAATTAACAAGTTCAAGAACTATTTTGGGAAGTGGAAAAAGCATCTCAAGGGGTATGTTTTCAAACAGGGAGTACTTTGAAGTTCACTGAAGCTTAACTATGTAAGAATAAATGCACAATTTTATGAATAAATCCTGGGGATTTTTGGGGGGGGGATCCCCCCTCACATGTGTTTTTATTCCTTATAACCAAGTCTTGACAATGAGAAGAAAAATGCAAATTAGTATAGTAGGCTACAAAAACAACTCTGATGACACATTGTCAAAATATTTAGAAAAGAAATCTTAGCACGCTGTATCACACAAAACAAGGTCAAAACTTCAGGGAGACTATGTATAAACATAGCTCATAGTCTAACATTTGGCTCACGAAGTAGATTTTAAAGAATAGCTCTTCAAGTAAAAAAAAAAAAAAATCAGTGTCATCATTTCATGCACAAGAATAATGGATGCTTTCCAATACAGTATGCTATCATTTGATCCTGTGAGTCATCTGACACCATAGAATATAGATAAAAGTTAAGAGTCACCTATGGTATAAAAAACTAAGATGAGAAAATATAAATTTGAAAATCCATTTAATAATTTCTATGCTCTTCCTTATAGCAAGTGAGTCACCTGATACCTTAGAAATTATATCCTCAATCACAGGAATTCTGCTGATGCTGACTCAGTAATCTTGTCTCTAGTTTGGAATACTGTGAATCTCAAAAAGAGCTGAAAATTAATAAATAGCTTTTTATATATGATCTGTTACTGCTTCTCTTTTAAAGAATCTAGTACAAATAAGGCCATGTGCACCAAGGAAACAATGAACTTAGAACAAAAATTCCAAAACAACTTCATTGAGAATGGCATCCTTATTGAATTTGAAAATATCAGTGAGAGGCCAACATATGTGCAAATATAAAAATAAAACTAGATAAACTTACCATTTGGGTGCCAGATTTCTGTAATGAACTTCATTTTAGGAGGCCGAAGGGGATAATCTTTTGGGAAAGTGAGATGAGCCTTAAAAACACCACCTTCACTGGAAAAACAAAAACAGGTTTGCCTATAAGTTCCTGCTTATAAGTATACAATCATTAGAATACATATAAAACAAAGACCCTTCTACTAACACAAAAAATAAAGTAAACGAAAAATTGGGATTCTCTGCAAGCAGTTACTCAAATATTAATAAATTGCCATACCTACGACCACCTTATTAAACACTCAAGAGAGCTAGTAAAATAAATAATTGGCTAACAAGGCATCCACATCAGATCATATTACTGCTATGCTACAAACTTTTCCATCATGTACAAAAAAATTCCGAAGGTTAACTGCCAATTTCTCTATGTTGATCTGAAAATATTATTCTTCTCTCTTCCACCCAAACTTCTTTAAGTTCCTCAACACATCAGACTCTTTTTTTTTTTTTGAGTTGGAGTCTCACTCTGTTGCCCAGGCTGGTCACTGGTCAAACTTTTTCGTATCTCAAAGTTATGCACATTTTATTGTTCCCCATCTGGGAACAAATGTGCTGCTTCCATTCACCCATCCATTTATTACTAATTTCATCATTTAACAAATACTTATTTCAGCACTTATATGTCAAACACTAAGAACACAGCAGTGAACAAAATCTCAAGGAATATATATTCCAGCCGGGTACAGTAGCTCACATCTGTAATCCCACCACTTTGGAAGGCAGAGGCAAGAAGATTGCCTGTATTCAGGGGTTCCAGACCAGCCTGGGTGACTTGGTGAGATCTCATCTCTACAACGAATTAAAAAAATAACTGGGTGTGGTGCATGCCTATAGTTCCAGCTACTTGGAAGGCTGAGGTGGAAGCATCGCCTGAGCCCAGCAGGTCAAGGCTGTGGTGGCCATGAGTGTGCCACTGCACTCCAGCCTGGGCAACAGAATGAGACTGCGACTCAAAAAAAAAAAAAGTATATTCTAGTGACTTTTCAGAGCAGCAATGCCCAAGAGAACTTTCTGCAACATTAGAGACTGTTCTACATTTGTGCTGTCCAATAATGTAGTTACTAGCCACTTGAAATATAGCTAGTGCAACTGAGAAAATGATTCTATTTTATTTTATTCTAATAGCCACATGTGGCTAGTAACTGCTGTATTAGCGCAGTTTCAGATCACTGCCATTTAATTAGGAGTTGCTCTTAAAGAATCTTCAAAAGAGCAACACAATGAGTTGTATACATTAACTAAAATAAGAGATTAAGCCAGGCTCGGTGGCTCAGCCTGTAATCCAGTGCTTTCGGAGGCTGAGGTGAGTGGACTGCCTGAGCCAGCAGGTTCGAGCCCCTCCTGGGCAACTTGGCGAGACCTCATCTCTACAATAAATCAAAAATTTATCCGGGCGTGGTAGCGCACACCTGTAGTTCCAGCTACTTGGAAGTCTGAGGTGGCCAGGAGCAGCCACTGCACTCTAGTCTGGGTGACAGAGTGAGATTCCAACTCAAAAAATAAAATAAAATAAGAGATTAAGTCGGCTGGGCTCGGTGGCTCAGCCTATAATCCCAGCACTTTGGGAGGCCGAGGTGAGTGGATTGCCTGAGTCCGCGGGTTCGAGACCCGCCTGGGCAACTTGGCGAGACCTCATCTCTACAATAAATCAAAAATTAGCCGAGCGTGGTAGCGCGCGCCAGTAGTTCCAGCTACTTGGAAGGCTGAGGCGAAAGGACTGCCGTAGCCCAGCGGGTCAAGGCTGCGGTGGCCAGGAGTAGCCACTGCATTCCAGTCTGGGTGACAGAGTGAGACTCCAACTCAAAAAAAAAAAAAGAGATTAAGTCACCCTAAAGGACAAAAATGACTAAATCCTATCTTGTGGGCCTTAGTACTATCAATGTTTCCTCTGTTCAAAATATCTTTCTCCCTTTGTCTTCTAATCGTCATTAAGTACTCAGCTTAAATGTTACTTCTAGAAAGATTTTACTTAACAAACTAGCTACTAGGTCCCTCTCTATCATATTAGTTTCTCCCTCTCTCTCTTCCCTCCCCCCTTAGGAGTCTAGGTTTCACTCTGTCGCCCAGCCTGAGTACAGTGGTACAATCATGATTCACTGCAGTCTCAAACTCCTTTTTGGCTCAGAAGCAGCCCTTCCACATCAGCCTTCCAAGCAGCTGAGACTACAGACTCACACTACCATGCCTGGCTAATTTTTTTTAATGTTTTGTAGAGACGAGATCTCACTATGTTGCCCAGGCTGACCTCAAAATCCTGGACTCAAGCAATCATTCTACTTTGGCATACATTAATCTCTTTTATTTATTACAACAGTAATGTGAACATCCGATTACTTTATTGTTCAATGTACACACCATTAGAGCAGAGTCATATGATTGTGGCGGTTTCAGATCAGTGAGAAATGTAATTCTCAGCTCATTAGATGGTTTTCATTCATTGAACAAATACACATTTATTATCTTGTTATGCTAAGCACTTGTCTATGTAATAGAAAACAAAGTGTTCAAGAATACCACGGAGCTCACCATTTTAGAAGCAGAAGGAAAACATCTACCAAGAAAAATATCAGTAGTAAATATTGTCATGAAATGACATGAGCAAAAAGCAAGTATTTATAGACTAAGCTTACTTGTCTTCTTTTTTTTTGAATTGGAGTCTCACTCTGTTGCCCAGACTGGAGTGCAGCGACATGCTCCCCTGGCCACCACAGCCTTGACCTGCTGGGCTCCAGCGATCCTTCCACCTCAGCCTTCCAAGTAGCAGGAACTAAAGGCACGCACTACCGCGCGCGGACAATTTTTCTGATTTATTGTAGAGATGAGGTCTCACCATGTTGACCAGGTGGGTCTCGAACCTGCGGGCTCAGGCAATCTACTCACCTCAGTCTCCCAAAGTGCTGGGATTACAGGCTGAGTCACCATGCCCAGCCAGCTTGTGTTTAAGAAAAAGTGACGGTCTGTTTGTATAAAAGCAAGATGGGGAGGGAGGCAGATTAAGTTCTCAATACTTAGGAAAGGCCACAGGACTCAAAAATATAAAGTCAGTGACCTTGATAAAACAACTTTGGTAAAAGTAATAGAAAAGACCACAGGTTGGGTGCCATAGTTCACACCTGTAATCCCAGCACTTTGGGAGGCCAAGGTGGGATAATTGCTCCAGGCCAGAAGTTCAAGACCAGCCTGGGAAAAATAGTGAGATCCTATCTCTAAAAAGCTCAGCCAGTATTTCCGTGCTTTGGGAGGCTGAGGTGAGTGGACTGCTTGAGCCCATGGGTTTGAGACCCACCTGGGCAACTTGGCGAGACCTAATCTCTACAATAAATCCAAAATTAGCCGGGTGTGGTAGCACATGCCTGTAGTTCCAGCTACTTGGAAGGCTGAGGCAGAAGGATCGCCGGAACCCAGCAGGTTGAGGCTGCGGTGGCCGGGAGTGGCCACTGCACTCCAGTCTGGGCGACAGAGTGAGACTCTGACTCAAAAAAAACCAAAAAAACAAAAAAACAACTTTTGAAAAAAGCAACAACCACAACCACAAAAAAAAAAAAATTTCTTAAGAAGACTGCAAAGGCTGAGCACAGTGGCTCAACGCCTAAATCCCCAGTACTTTGGGAAGCCATGGTGAGGAGGACTGCCTGACCCAGGAGCTCGAGATCAGCCTGGGCAACATGGCAAGACCTCCTCTCTACAATAAATCAAAAAATTAGCCAGGCATGGTGGCACGCACCTGTAGTCCCAGCTAAGCTGGGGCAGAAGGATCACCTGCGCCCAGGAGATCTTCGAGGCTGGGGTAGCTAGGGTCTTCCCACTACACTCCAGCCTGGGCAGCAGAATGAATCTACAATTCAAAAAAAGAAGAAAAGAAAAAAGATACAAAGGATTAAAGAGTAGGGTAACAAAGTACAATTATAATAAATAAGACAATTTTGAACACGGAGTTTAAAAGTTAAAAAGATGGCAACTAGGTGGGAAAAACAGTATAAATGAAGGGCTTTAAAGTAGGGAAGAAAATGAATTTGTTTGCAAGGAGATGAAAAGGCGCTAGCAGAAAGACCAAAAATATTAGAAGCAGAATAACTTAGAAATCAGACTGAAGTGGAAAGAAAATAAAGGTAGTAGAAAGCCTAACCATGAAAAAGAAAAAAACATCTTCTCTTGTGCAGAGGGGAAAAAAAACAGATTGAATGTACTACAGATATCCAGGGGTCAGAAAGGAAGAAAAATGAAAAGTTTTATGCTTGCCTTAGGGCCTTCCTATGAGGTTACCTATTAAAGAGAAAAAACGTGAAGTCTTAAGGGAAACAGAGACAAAACAGCTGTTGTGAAGAGTATATTACACTGATAAGAGATGTCTTTATCTTGCCACCCAGTCACCCCAACCGTGTTCATGGCAAAACAGGTCTTAGAATTTTATATGAACTAGTTCTTCAATTATACGAACTAGTTCCGCAAAATGTGGCAGCAAAAGTAACTAATGGGGGTTTATCACAAGCAGCATCAATTATATTATCTATATATGTGTTTTATATGCACATAATTATGCACTGGGTCATGATGTAAAACATTTCTGATTATGGGTTGCTTTTTTAAAGGTTGAAAGCCACAAAGACAGAAAACAGCCAAAACAGCTGTTGCAAAGCCCACACACTTTATTCCACAGGAAAGGCTATTCTCTGACAATATTAAGTTAGCTTTCCCAGGTTACTTACTTTTGGTTGGTTAGATCCACTCAAAAGTGTCATAAGAGCTGAATGGAATCTTCATCAGTGAAACTGCTTTAGGCCCTCTAAATTGTTTTCAATCTTTAAAATGTCAACCAAATTTATTTAAGCCCTAAAGGTTTAAAGCACAAAATGTTCACTATCTGAAACACCCTTATCCACTCTGAACAACCTTGTTATTTCTTTTTTTTTTTTTTGAGTTGGAGTCTCACTCTGTCACCTAGGCTGGAGTGCAGTAGCATACTCATGGCCACCACAGCCTTGGCCTGCTGGGCTCAGGTGATCCTTCTGCTTCAGACTTCCAAGTAGCTGGAAGTATAGGTATGTGCCACCACACCCAGCTAATCTTTTGATTTACTGTGGTCTCGCCATGTTGTCCAGGCTGGTCTCAAACCTGTGGGCTCAGGCAATCCTCTCGCCTCTGCTTCCCAAAGTGTTCGGATTACAGGCGTGAGTTACCACGCCCAGCCCCTTGCTATTTCTAGTTTTTCTCTTATCTGTGGATCCCCTCTCTATTTTACCTGTGGAAATTCTACTTGCCTTTTTTGTTAATGGCTAACTCAGTAGTACCCAACTTGTGAGTACAAACTTCTAGTCAAATTAGCAAAGAAGCCGGGCTCCGTGGCTCAGCCTATAATCCCGTGCTTTGGGGGCTGAGGTGAGTGGATTGCCTGAGCCTGCAGGTTTGAGACCCACCTGGGCAACATGGCGAGACCTCATCCCTACAATAAATCAAAAACTAGCCGGGCATGGTGGTGCACGCCTGTAGTTCCAGCTACTTGGAAGGCTGAGGCGGAAGGATCGCCGGAGCCCAGCAGGTCGAGGCTGTGGTGGCCGGGAACAGTCACTGCACTCCAGTCTTGACGACAGAGTGAGACTCCAACTCAAAAAAAAAAAAAAAAAAATTAGCAAAGAGAGACCAGGAGCAGTGGCTCATGCCTATAATCCCAGCACTTTGAGAGGCCGAAGTTAGAGGATTACCTGAGCCCAGGGGTTTGAGATCAGCCTGGGTAAGTTGACGAGACATCATCTCTACAATACAGCAAGAAAAATTAGCTGGACGAAGCAGCGCGTGCCTGTAGCTCCGGCTACTTGGAAGGCTGAGGCAGAAGGATCTCCTGAGCCCAGCAAATCGAGGCTAAAGTGGCTGTGAGTAGAATGCAACTACACTCCAGCCTGGGCAACACAGCAAGACTCCAACTCAAAAAACAAAACAAATCAGCAGAGAGAAACCCAAAAACCCATAGGGTAGAATAACACTGTTGACAAAACAATAACATATCACAAATTCACTCTTTTTCAAATATAGAAAGATGCTACTGTAGTAAACAAAGAAAAGTTTATTAAAAAGCATCAATGAAGCCAGGCTCGGTGGCACAGCCTGTAATCCCAGCACTTTGGGAGGTTGAGGAAAGTGGATTGCCTGAGCCCCTGGGTTCGATACCAGCCCGGGCAACTTGACGAGACGTCGTCTCTACAATAAATCAAAAATTAGCCAGACATGGTAGCATACACCTATAGTTCCAGCTACTTGGAAGGCTGAGGTGGAAGGATGGCTGGAGCCCAGCAGGTCGACGCTAGGGTGACCGTGAGCATGCCACTGCACTCCAGCCTGGTCAATGGAGTGAGACTCCAACTCAAAAAAAAAAAAGCATAATTGAATTCAAAATATCTTCCCTTTCATTATATATATTTTCTTCGTCAAATACTATTAGTGCAATTACTACCATGTTATTAAAAAAAAAGCATGCAACCAACAGTTTCCCATTTGAAAAGCTTGAGAAACTTAGGCCTAGGTTCAAGTTTTTTCCATAAGACCTCCCTTATTGCTTTTGCATTAAATTATAAAAATCTGATGAGGATTAGATCCTATTATTCTGATATATTTATTTAATTGGTATACTGTATGTTGCCTTCTGAAATTTTCTCAATATTGTTCTATTAACCCAAATCCCTGTTGGTACCTGTTCCTTATTAATTCAGTCGCCACATTTCACAATTTATCTGTTATTCTTTTTTTTTTTTTTTGAGTTGGAGTCTCACTCTGTCACCCAGACTGGAGTGCAGTGGCCGCTCCCAGCCACCGCAGCCTCCACCTGCTGGGCTCCGGCAATCCTTCCACCTCAGCCTTCCGAGTAGCCGGAATTACAGGCATGAGCTACCACACCCAGCTGATTTTTTGATTTATCGTAGAGATGACGTCTCGCTGCCCAGGCGGGTCTCGAACCCGCGGGCTCAAGCTATCC